>NW_007258296.1:89738-124551 GCF_000164805.1 Carlito syrichta
TACAATAATCAAAACAGCCTGGTATTGGTACAAGAATAGGTATATGGACCAATGGAACAGGATAGAGATTCCAGAAGCAAAACCTCAAGTTCTCAACTGACTAATCTTTGACAAAGTCTCTCCACCATCAATCACTGGGGAGAGGAGAAAATGATGATGGAAATGGTACTGGAAAAGCTGGCTGACCACATGCAGAAGATGCAGCCAGTTTTTCTAGCAAGAAAAACTGGCTGACCACATGCAGAAGATTTAAACAGGATCCTTACCCATTACCACACACAAAATCAACTCTAAATGGATCAAAGACCTAAATGTAAAACCTCAAACTATAAGAACCTTAGAAAATGCAGGAAACACCCTTATGGAAATTGGAACTGGCAACAAATTCCTGATCAAAATCCCAAGTACCCATGCCATAAGAGAGAAGACAGACAAGTGGGACCTCAACAAACTGACAAGTTTCTGCAAAGCCAAAGAAACCATCAAGAGAGTAGAAAGCACACAGAATGGGAAACAACATTTGCCAACTGCATATCTGACAAAGGCCTAACATCCAGGATCTATAAGGAACTCAAACATGCATTAAACCCCCATTAAAAAGTGAGAAAAGGACATGAATAGACACTTCTCAAAGGAAAATATATCGGCAGCCAATAGATACATGAAAAACTGCTTAGCCTCACTAAACATCAGAGAAATGCAAATCAAAACCACAATGAGATACCACCTAATCCCAGTAAGAATGATCATGATTAATAAAACAAACAACAGATGCTGGCGAAGATGCAGAGAAAAAGGAATGCTTCTACACTGGTGGTGGGAATGCAAACTAGTGCAACCTCTTAAGAAAACAGTGTGGCGATTTCTAAAAGAACTAGACATTGACTTTCCATTTGACCCAAGAATCCCCCTACTGGGAATATACCTGGAGGAACTCAAATCATTCTTCAAAAAAGATACCTGTACACACATGTTTATTGCAGCACTATTAACAATAGCAAAAACATGGAACCAACTGTGCTGTCCATCAAAACTGGACTGGATTTTAAAATGAGGTATATATACACAGTGGAATATTACACAGACATGAAGAAGGCCAAACATATGGACTTCACAGCAACTTAGATGGATTTAGAGTCTGTCATATGCAGTGATCTATCACAGAAACAAAGAGCAGAGTACCACAAGTTCTCATGCATAAGTGGACCCTAAATATTTACCATAATACTAAAAGAAAGGGATTGGCAGCAGCGGGATACCGCCGGGGTGGGGGTAAGGAGGACACAACATCAATAAGTGTACTTGATCTCAAACCAGGCTAAGTGGTAACCAAAGGGAGTCTCAAACTTTACCTGTACGATGACCACTTGTATAACTAATCCTGTATTGTACCTCACATCTTTAAAAATATAGATAGATAGAGGATAGATAGATAGATATAGATAGACAGATAGACAGACATTGTTTTATCTCAGGTTCCCTAGAATGCAGAGCTGAGGGCAAATATTCAAAGTTAGTGTTTTTCAGACAGGTATTATTTCAGGGCAGCAAGAATGAGGGAAAAAAGAAATAAAACCAGAATATTGGAAGCAATGCAAGGCATTACTGACATGCACTTTCTCCATGTGTATTTACTTTAAAGCCTAACCTTGTACAAATGGCCCAGGCTGTGTATAATGGCTTTCATGCTATCTGTGCCTCCAAGATACATAAATGTGACTATTTTTCCTGTGAGGTTTTAGGAACCCAATAGAAACTCCTGGAAATTTTCTCCCTCCTTAGTTCCTGGTGTGTGGGAAAAGCTCCTTCTCAGGCCAGCCAGTCCTCAACCCACCTTGCTCCTGATTTTCTGTCAGTCCATTGCGCTGACTGATTCTCCCTGTTGGAATTCTTCTCCAATTAAGTGGTTCTCTTCAACAGGAGTCGAAATAGCTTGAAGCCAGCAGTTGTCTCTCCTGTGGCTCATACTTGAATCTTTGGAAACACTCACAAATCTTGAAAGTGCAGATCCATCCCAATACAACAGCAGTTCTCCCGGATCTACCATCAGTGTAAGTATCAGGACTGTCTCTCCCTTTATACATTTTCCTGACATAACTATTTTCCTGACAGTAAGGGCCATATACCACACTGCCCGAGTAATCCTCATAGAAACCCAACTCATTAGGCTAGAAATAAGAAGCATCCCCAGACCTCTCCTTCCAGGGAGGGGGAAGAGAGAGACTCACTGCACCACCTTATTTAAGTAAAAGCTATTTATTAATCCTGTATCCTCTTTATACTCTGAACTCTTTTCATATATTGCTGAGGAAGTTCAACAGTCTTAGAATCGTTTTTTACCCATTTTCCTTGAAATTTCTTCCTTATGGCCCATCACCTTCCATTGATATGGCAGCATTTATTGTGTTACAATACCTCGGTCAATTTCAATTGTAATATCCTAATATACTTTTAATATTGAACTGATAGTGATATTTAAGTTTTTGTAACTATTTATATGGATTAACAAATCTTTTTCTCATTTATTATATGTGTGTGTATCATTTTCTCATTTACTAAATGCACATATAATACATAATGAATTTGATAGAATTTATAAAATTGTTTTTGCATCAGATGATTTGATGATCCCTTGATTTTTCTTCTTAATCTGTTTAGCCAATGAATTATATCAACATAATGTTACTGAACCAACCGTGTATCCCTGAAATAAATTAAAGTTGGATAAAATGGATTGCCCTCATTATTCATTGTTTGATTCAATCTGATGAATTTTTTTTTATTTTAAAGATGTTGGGTTCATGTCAGGGTTAGGAACATAAGCGGTCTACGTGCAGGTGAAGTTTGGGCCTCCCACTGCTCCTCATTTCCCCTGGTTTAGGATCAGGTACCCTTAGTGATGTCATGTGCTCTCCCTCATCCCTACCCCTACTCTTTCTCCCCATCCCCACAGTGTCCTGTTACTGCTGATCCCGAATATACCCGGAGGAACTCAAATCATTCTACAAAAAAGATACCTGCACACACACAAGTTTATTGCCACTGTTCACAATAGCAAAAACATGGAACCAACCCTGCTGCCCATCAAAAGTGGACTGGATAAAGAAAAATGTAGTACATATACACGATGGTGTATTATGCAGCCATAAAAAGGACAAAATTATGGACTTCGTTGCAACTTGTATAGACTTAAACTCTATCATACTCAGTGATCTATCACAGAAACAAAGAACTGAATACCACATGTTCTCACTCGTAAGTGGGTCCTGAACCTTTATCACAATCTGGTAATTTTTTTAAAAAAAATTTAGTATATATTATTTCTCAGTATCCTTGCTGGCTTTGGTATCAAAGTAATATTAGCTATGTAAAATGAGTTGGAGCATGTGGCAGATGTAGCCAGTTTCTGTTCTCCCTTTCTTTTATAGTAATAGAACCCCCTAAACACCTGGGTAATAAAGCCTTCAGACACCAAGATGTCCAAATAAAGAACATATTTTTAAGCACCCCTAGCAAATTTGTGTGACCATGTGACTAGGCTTCTATTGATGGAATATAAGGCAACCTCAGATATATAGGGGATGCGACTTTTTTTTTTTGAGTTGGAGTCTCACCCAGTCACCCAGACTGGAGTGCAGTGGCCGCTCCCGGCCACTGCAGCCTCGACCTGCTGGGCTCCGATGATCCTTCCACCTCAGCCTTCCAAGTAGTTGGAACTGCAGGCGCATGCTACCACACCCGGCCTATTTTCTGATTTATTGTAGAGATGAGGTCTCGCCAAGTTGCCCAGGCGGGTCTCGAACCTGCGGGCTCAGGCGATCCACACACCTCAGCCTCCCAAGGCGCGGGATTACAGGCTGAGCCACCGAGCCTGGCGGATGTGACTTTTAATAAACAGTCCCCCTTCTTTTAACCCATCCGCCCTTTTGTTTGCTGAAACGAGAATGTGATTGTGAGCCTTCTTGGACTGCGTGTTCAAAGGTACTGTCCTAGGGACAGAGGAGCAACAAAGCAAAAGAAGCCTGGGATCCTGAACCTATGAAGCACTATATTCACCCCAGATGACCTTAGACCTGATGGGTCATGCATGTCCCCACCACCTATCCCCAGACTATGACACGAGAAAGAAATAAAACTCTATATTTGTAAAGTCACTTGTTATTTTGGTTCCCACTAAACATAGATAAACTCATATCCTCACCATTATAGAAAATGCATCCTCTTTTTCAATATTCTTTGAAAGAAGTTTGTAAGGTTTGAGTTACCTGGGTTTTTTTCAGTTTTTCTAGCACTTGCCTGTGAAATAATCCAGGCTTGTTGTTTTCTTGGGGGGAAGATTTTTAGCTACTGATTATAGGTTAATAGTTATAGAATCAGTAAGATGTTTTATTTCTTCTCGCGCCATTCTTTGTAGCTTATATTTTTCTAGGAAATTGCCCTTTTTACCTACATTTTCAAATACATTGTCTGAGATTGTTATTATGGTTTAAAAAATAGTAAATTTCAGATGTCTTGTAGAAGGACTTTATTGTATTAAAAAAATCTTTCCCATGACAGAATTCCAACTGCTATTCTCATCCTTGCTAATATAACTGGATTTGTGAAGTGGGAAATGATATCATTATTTTTTATTTGATATTCCTATGGCCACTTATATTTGAAGTAAAAGAACTGAGTAGTAAGAAGGGACAATGATGAAATCCTATGTGTGCTGTGCCCTTAGTGGAGATAATATTTAGAGGTCAGATTACTTTCCCGTAAAGATGGACTGGTGCCTGGGTAGAAAACTGATGAACCCAGCATCATAATAGCAGTGCAGGTGCATCTGCCAGACTGCAGAGGGCTTCCCCTTGAGGAGCAATGGCAGTAGATAACTACTCAGATCTCCCTGGTTTTTGTCTATGGAAGTTGGACTTATTTCCTTTGGACTTTGATTAGCCTTGGGGATTAAGCTGTATATGACCCTAAGTTTGAGCACTTCATGAAAATTACATATGAAGTAGGAGGCATGTTTGCAACTACCACGCTCTACTAAATTTATCAAAAGAAATTTAGAGATTAACAACATAGCACCCTAAATCACTTTTGATTGCCTCACTTTTGGTTAAATTAACAAAAATTCTAGATGATTAGAACACTGTCACACCGGCAATTCATGTGTAAGTAACCAGAACTCCATTTTTTATGACTCTATGTCCAGTAGATTTTTTACTTTGTCACTTGTTCTCCTTGAAAAGAGTATACACCATATATTGTATATTGCATATTGTATTCTTGCAAAGAATATACACAGTAATATATTAATATTGACTCTTGAAAAGATAATATCTATTGGCTAATGTCAATACTTGTTAGCCTTATTCCAATTCTATAAGTGTTTTCACATGATGTGACTGAACAACTCACTTCTCAATGTTAGACATTTTAAAAAGATTTAAAGGCACATTCCTTGGGTACAGAGCCAAAGGAAAAGAAAATATAGTAATTTCCTCCCCATTCTCCTCTCTCTACCTCTAGTGGAAGATTATCACAGATGTGCGCTTGTATACACTTGAGGCATGATATTAATGTTTCCTCCTGGACCAAGAATAAATAGCTAAATTCTCCATTTTTCCATTCGTGGAGAGAATTTAAGGAGTGTGACTGGATCTCAAAGTATAGCTCCATTAGCTTGGCCACAATAACTTCAGCACCAGCCTCAGGTTGTGTCAAGGCTCCTAACTTTTAGAGTAAACCACCTAACTTTTGTTCATCCAAACTGTACTGGTTTCCCCCGTGCCCTCAAATCAAAATCTCCTCAACAATATACTGTTGCCTTAACAATAAAGAAAAATAACATGAATAATTCAGAACATTTTCTTATTGGGTCTTATTGAACAGTACAAAACGTGATACTTGAGCATACTTAAACTCTATATTCCTCGTATGAGTGCAGCCTCGTTTTTGCTTTTGAACATTTGGAAAACCATCTGTAAAGGAAAGTTTTAAAACATGAACCGAAACCTGTTTACCTATTTCACATAAGCTCCACAGAAAAACTATCACAAACAGAACTTTAAGAACTATCCATCATTTTCACAATGTTAAAAAAAAAAATCAGCAGTAAACCCCAAGCTACATTACATCTATTTGTTTAGTGAATGTTTTGTGGTTTGTTGGTGTGGGTATTTTTGTCTTTTGTGTATGTGTACTTCTTTTACATTGCATTTCCACACAGTTAAATAACCATAACTGTTTACTAATTTAATTGTTCTAGATCTCCAAACCACATATTGACTGCACTCCATTTCATTTATTATATAAAAGTGCACCAATATAAATAGCTTTGTTCTATGTTAGTTTTATTCATTTGTTTATTTTTATAGATTTTTGAGTTTTTACATACATGAATTTCATCTAACTCAGAAATAAAACCACTGAAATCTGATTGTCCATTTGCTGGGCTTATGTAACAGAGACAGCATGAACATCTGGAAAAGTTTAGCAAGACTTGACTATATTAATGGTACTTCATGGTTCTTACAGAATTGCTGATCATAAAGCCCGGCGGGGGGGGGGATTGGCTTACAGAATGGCTGTTGGACAAGCTTGAGGAATCAGGGAATAATGCTAGCTCATTAACAAAGTTAAACAGGAATATAAATGAAAATAAATGGCAATGATCATCCACCTCCTTGTTTTCCTTTTCATTGTCTCTTGGCAGACAGGATGCATTCATTTTCTAGGCATTCTCTGCCAGTATACTAGAAGCTATTGACAAATGTGAGATTAATAACTCACACTTTTTGAACCATGAATTGGTCACACTGGACCACATTATTGTTTTAGCGCACTCTTCTGTGAGAAGTCAGTCTCCAGACACCAGCCAAACAATCAAAGTGTGCACCACAGAAGTCTTTGTTAGGATTGACATTCTGCCCCTTAAAATGCCTACTCCTTCCTTTCTATTCATTGAGATCGGAACTGCCCCCTTTCCCCCAAATTCAAGTTGTTTTACTAGAACCAAAATTGTATTCTCTCCTTACCTTATTTCTGCCTAATACCAAGTACCAGATATGAAAATTCTATCTGACTCAATTTCTTTCTTTTTTTAAGGATTCAGAATATAATAACATGTAGAAATCAATTAAATAACAGTTAACTCTAAGCACAAATTTTACTTCTCTTCCAGTGGGACATGTTTATCTCAACATTCAATAAATTATTCCTGTACAGATTGCCTTAGGCTTTCCTTTCTCTTACTCTCCAGAAAGAGTATCATAAAGATAATTTAAAGAAACTTTATGTTCATTATTTTGACTATTAATTACCCGAAATAATCTAAAGATTAGGTGTATGGAGTAACACACAAAGAGCTTATATTTGATAACATAATGAGTGTTATAATTTTTCGTAGAGTAACATATTTATATTCTGAATGGCCAATGGGTCACTGAAGAAAGAAAGAATAAAATTTTAAATTTTCTTCAAATAAATAAGAATACACACAACATACCAAAACCTGTGGGATATGGTATAAAAGAAAAAAAAATTGGCATACAAGAATACTACATACAGCAAAGCTGTACTTCAGAAATGAAGGAAAATAAAATCTTTTTCAGACAAGCAAAACTTGAGTTAATTCAAGCCAGGTGTGGCTGCAGGCACCTGTAATCCAAGTTACTCAGGTAGGAGGATCACTTGAACCCAGGAGTTTGCATTAAACCCAGGCAACATAACAACTCTCCATTGCTAAAATAAATAAATCTGAGGAAATTTGTCACCACAAGATTGGCTTTACAAGAAATGCTCAAGAGTATTCTGCATCTAGAAGCAAAAAGACAATATCACAATCATGAAAACACACACAAAAAATAAAACTTACTGCTGGAGTAGATATGCAAAAAAGAAAAAAAAAGAAATCAAACCTTATTACTACAGAAACTCACCAAATCACAATCATAAATGAAAGAAAGAAAGAAAAAACAACCAGAAAACAATTAACAAAAGACAGAAGCTCTCACATATCAATAACAACCTTGAATATAAATGGATTAAGTAACCCATTTAAAAGAACTAGAAAGTAGATTCCAGATAGCTACCCGGTAATAACCAATAGACACCTTTCTCCCAGAGCAGAACAAGGAAGGCAATCCCAGCTGCTGGTAGCCCCAGGTAGCTTCATCAGACTTAGATGGAGGAAGACCCTACCTCCACAGAAGACTCCTGGAATGCCTAGGACGTAAGAGAGAGAGTGATTGACCAGTGTTGGAGGGAAGCCCCATTACCAGCAGGCACCAGGCTCACGTAGGATTTGCAATCCTGCTTTGTCTGAGAGAGGCGGTGAGTGCTCCAAACATGATCTGCGATAGTTGCCCTTTCTACAGCTGCGAGCAGGCCTTCAGTTCCACATGGGAGGAGACCTCGTTAGGGCACCTGGTGTATTGCTGGGAACCCACCTGAGCTTAGAACACCTTCCACTAGTCATCCCTCGAGAGCAGGTTTCCAACCCCTGAAAGCAGGTTTCTGCAAGGTGAGGCCTGGCGGTTGGCCCCCATGCTGGGAGACCTTGCCTGCCAGCTGCACTCATTCGGTGCCCACCACCAGCATCTGGCAGCCAGCAGACCCCCCAAAGCCAAGAAGGAATGTCTGCCTACTTCACTCACCAAACCGGCAGGTCCCCCACAGCAGAGATTCTGTTGCTTGCATGTTCTGAGTGTAACCTTTGGTAGGAGAGGGAGAGTTATGAAAGACATCAGACAGCCCGGTTTCCCAGTGGGAGCACGTCTGGACTGCAGAAGGATGGCTCCACCACTCTCAGTGCTGCTGAAGTGGCCAGAGAACTCATCCTCCCTCCCAGTCTTCACGAAGTATTCACAGCTCGGGGTCAGAAAACAGACTGGCCAGCCTGATCACAGAAAAATTGCAGCAGAATGTCACTCTGAGTTCTGAGAACTGCCCAGCAAGAGTGCAGTGCAGAACAGTTGTAGCTGCCTCTCTCTCTCTCTCTCTCTCTCTCTCTCTCTCTCTCTCTCTCTCTCTCTCCCTGTGTGAAATAGTTTTTTAAGGAAATCTGTGCTTTTATTAGAATGTGGTTAGGCTTTAAATATGCCAATTTTTGTTAATCAAATTATTATTTTCTTTAATAAGAAACGATACTACAGAACTGCAATACTGGCCCAACAGTCTTGTCTTTTTCTTTTAAGCACGAAACAGAATGCAAGTAATCAGAAAGCACTCGCAGTCATCAGTTAATCCAAGATACTAGCCCTTAGTTCTAAAAGCACTTGAAAAGAAAACCTTTTGGGGAGAAGGGGTGGAGGGGATGGAAGTACTTCATAATGACTGGACTCCCATGAATGTGTATGCCAAGTCTCATGAGGCAGTTTTTGGAATTTATCCTTTACTTGGTCATTTTTTTCCCTCAAACACTACAGTTTTTCTTTAACTTTTTTTCCTCAAAGTATAAAAAGTATGAAATATAACCAAAATCTTTCATTGCACACTTAGGAATGTACAATTCAAGCATTATAGAACTATCTACATACTGATAAACCCCATCAAATCTTGGATAATTCATTAATATACAAAATATCAGGGAACACAAACATCTAAAATCCACTTCTTTCTGTTGCATATAAAATTCAAATATTCAATCTAAAGAAAACATGTAATCACTTTCTTTCTCTTCTACATCTGCATGTTGATACACTTATTAAAATATTCCTGTACAATCATGTTTAGTCTTATAATTTCAAATCAGGTTTAAAACCCCCAAATCAGTCATCTAGACAAAACAGGTAATCATAAAGATTATCTCTTCCCCAACGTCTCAACCCCAATTGCAATGAAGTCAATTTGACATGACTCTATACACTGGATTGTGACGACAAATGTTAGGTCCAATTTCTTCATAATCTCTTTTGGTGTGGCATACGTGGTAGAACTCAGGGGTGGAAGCCAGCGTTGAGCCTTCAAACCAAACTGCATATCACTGCATGTGGTGTGTAATGACTTGTACATCAATAGGTTTTGGCTTCATTCTACCACCACTTAATTCCTCACTTAATTTCAGCTATGCATCTATAGCTTTTTTTCAAATCTCTTTGCAAGTGACATCCAAAGTCCCTGAACATGGTCGAACCTCCAGAGAGGACAATATTCTTGTACAGAGGATGTCTGACATCAATAGGAAGATTCTAAATTACTTCATCTACAATTTCTGAGACATATTGTATAAAAAGTCTGGATTAGTAAACTGGGTGAAAAAAGACTTCAAGTCCCAAAATTCTCTCACAATCAACATCAATGGAAAATTATTTCTTTGAGATAGCATTGATTCCAATTTACTGTTTAATCTACTTTGTCCCATCTGTGTCATACTTGTAAATTTATTTTACTAAATCTGAGCAGACATAACTATAGCACTCTTTTACTGCCTTAGCAGTTTCCAGGAATTGTACTGGAAAAATTCCTACTTCTTGGTCTCTCAGTAGTTGCTGAATAAAATATGTTATTCATATTGGAATGTGTCTACTATAGCTGCCAATCACATACTCTTCAGTCACAGGAATGACATGAGTGTCACAATCTCTACTGCCTATTACTGTACCAGTCAATATCTGTTCTCCTACTTGTCTTGAGGTCCAGGATGCAGCTAAGGCAAGAACAGCCTGAACAGAAATGTACAAACCTGAAACACTGAAAGACTCAAACATTATTTCAGCAGTATATTCCTTGTTTTCTGGAGTGTTCAGTGGAGTTTCAGTCAAAAGAAAATAATCATCTTCAGGTTCTGCCCTTAAGTATTTAAAGATTCCTTTCTCAGCCGGGCTCGGTGGCTCAGCCTATAATCCCGCGCTTTGGGAGGCTGAGGTGAGTGGATTGCCTGAGCCCGCAGGTTCAAGACCCGCCTGGGCAACTTGGCGAGACCTCATCTCTACAATAAATCAAAAATCAGCTGGGCGTGGTACCGCGTGCCTGTAGTTCCAGCTACTCGGAAGGCTGAGGCAGAAGGGTCACCGGAGCCCAGCAGGTCGAGGCTGCGATGGCCGGGAGCGGCCACGGCACTCCAGTCTGGGCGACAGAGTGAGACTCCAACTCAAAAAATAAAAATGAAAACTAAAGATTCCTTCCTCCATAAACATTTCCATCAAGTCCCAGTCTTCAACTATACTGTGATGGATTGGCCACTTTACTGCATATGTAGGTTTTTCTATTGCTACGTCACTAATGAAGAAGTCTAGGTCATCAACACTTTTCACCACCCTCCTTTGAGCTTGATCACTCACTTTTGCTGACTCCTTAATAGCAATACAGGAAGGGATGATAAACTGTGGTTCTGTTTTCCAGCATATCCTCATTTTATATACCTCAGTTTCCTCGTCTGAGAGTTATATAACAATATTCACTTCATAAGGTTTCTGAAATGGCAGTAATTAATTATCTCAGAAACAAAACTTGAAAAGCTATTTAATATCTAAAAGCCAAAGATTGAAATCTCCAGTTTCACAGTCCACCACCCAGGCCAGCAGCCATCCTGCCATCTTCCAGCTTGCTTGCTATTGCTGCCACTGCTGCTGTCTCTCCAAGCTGGTAGGGGCCAGAGATTGGTTGAAGGAGACAGGGGCTATCTGATCATCCACAGCTAGGCTGCCTTCAGCCCCCACCCCGGGGGATCCGGGAAGCCGAAGTAGTAGCAGAAAAGATCTGAGGGCCACGAGGCTGGACGGAACTACAAAACAACAAAGCTCAATGATAGTAAGAGAAAAGTTGGTCCAAACAGAAGAAGAAGAACCAGCCAAAAAACAAGGGCAATTATCAACGCCTTAAAGAGGCATCGCCTACAAAAGCACCTCTCTCCCAGTCCCCAAACAATGGAATCCATCCAGAAAAGCCCATCCCTAATAACACAGAACTTGGACAATGGATGGCTAAATTGGTTAAGGGAAAACCATGAGAAGTTGGAAGCAAAGATCACCAAGGCAACAATAGCAGTGCGGGAAATAAAAGCTGAGATGGTCAATATAAGAAAGTTCCAATCTGAAATCCTGGAAATGAATAACACCTTCCCGAAATTTCAAAGCACAATGATGGGCCTAGGTAGCAAAATTGACCAGGCAGGGGAAAGAATCTCAGAGCTTGAAGATGAAAATGTTAAACTAACCCAATCTAACAAAATAAGGAGAAAGGGCTCAAAAGAATGAGCATAGCCAATGGGAGTTGTGGAATTATGTAAAAAGACCAAATCTACACTTAATTGGCATCCTGAAAACAGAAGGAAAAACTGAGAGCAACCTGGTATGAGTCTTCCAAAAGGTCATCCAAGAAAATTTTCCCTATTTCACTAGAGAGGCAACCATCCAAACACAAGTGATTCAGAAAACTACTGCAAGGTACTTCCTGAGAAGATCATCACCAAGACACATAATAATTCATCTCCACAAGTTGAGCATGAAGGAAAAAAATCCTAAAGACAGATAGAAAGGTCAGACCACCTACCAGAGAAGACCCATCAAAATTTCAGCAGACTTCTCAGCAAAAACCCCAAAGGCAGAAGAGACTGGAGTTCCATCTTTAATGTTCTTAAATATAAGCAATTCCAGTCAAGAATTTCCTACCATGTCAAGTTAAGCTTCATTAGTGATGGAGAATTAAAATCTGTCCCAGACATCCAATCCCTAAGAAAATACCCCACCTATAAACTAGCCTTTCAGGAGATGCTTACAAAAGATATGAAAGAACAGTTTCACCCATCACAAAAGTACATAAAGCACGGAGTTAACAGATCATGCAGATCAACCACAAAATTGAAGAAGAAGAAGACCAAAAAAGACAAAGATGAAGAAGAAAGAAGGAAGAAGGAGAACAAGGAGAAGCAAAGCAACCTCATAAGAGCATTAGGACAGGGTTAAACACTCACACATCAATAATTAACTTGACCATTAATGGACTGAAAGTGCCACTAAAAAAGGCATAGAGTAGCAAATTGGACAAAGAAACATGATCCAAAATTATTCTGCCTCCAGGAAACCCATCTCATTGCAAAGGGCATCCACAGGCTCAAAGTAAGGGACTGAAAAAATATCTTGCAAACAAAACAAAACAAAACAAAACAAAAAAAGCACGGATGGCTACTCTAATATCAGACAAAAAAGACTTCAAATCAATAAGAGATACAAAAGACAGTGAAGGACACTACATAATGAAGGACACTTGCTCAATCCATCAGTAAGAAATAGCCACCTTGAATATAATGCACCCAACACAGGAACACGAAGTTTTATAAAACAAGTGTTGCATAAACTAAGAGAGGACACAGATACTCATACAATTATGATCAGAGACTTTAATACCCTACTAACAGCCCTAGACAGATCACTGAGGCAAAAACAAGGAGTTCTGTACCTCAACACTCAACCAATTGAAACTAATAGACATCTACAGAACACTCCACCCAACAACCACAGAATATACATTACACTCAGCACATGACACATACTCCAATATTGATCACATTCTCAAGCATAAGTCAAGTATGAACAATTTCCAAAAGGTTGAAATAATGCAAAGCATCTCCTCAGACTAAAGTGAGATAAAAACAAATATCATCTCGAACAAGAACCCCAAAACACACAAATACATGGAAACTAACAACATAACTCTAAATGACTTTTGGGCCAACACAAAAATCATGACAGAAATATAAAGATTCCTGGAAAAAAAATGAAAACAAAAGCACAGCATATAAAAACCTATGGGAAACCATGCAAGTGATGTTCAGAGGGAAGTATATACCATTACATGCACATATCAAGAAAATAGATAAATCACAAGCAAACAGCCTAATGTCACACCTAAGGGAGCTATAATGACAAGAAAAATTAAATCTTAAATTTAGCAGAAAAATCCAGATTACTATAATAAAGTCATAGTTGCAAAAATAGAAGACAATATCATAAAAAATATCAGCAGGACAAAAAGGTGGCTCTTTCAAAGATTAAATAAGATTGATAGAACCCTGGCCAGAATTACTTTAAAAAAGAGAGAGAAGATACAAAAAACACAAATAGAAACAAGAAGTCAATGTCACAACTGACACTAAAGAAATTCAAAAGATTATCAGAGATTACATCTGCAGGCAAATAAACTAGAAAATCTAGAGGAAATAGAGGACTTCCAGCCATCACATAACCTCCCAAGGTTGAAACAGGAAGAAATTGAAACCTTAAACAGATGAATAAATAATAATCAAGGAAATAGACTCAGTTTTAAGAAACCTCCCTGCTCCTGTTTTTAAAAAGCCCTGGACCAGATGGTTTCTCAGCAGATTCTTTTTTTTTTTTTAATGAAGATGTGGGGGCCAGGCTCGGTGGCTCAGCCTATAATCCTGCGCCTTTGGGAGGCTGAGGTGAGTGGATTCCCTGAGTCCACGGGTTCGAGACCCGCCTGGGCAGCAAGACCTCATCTCTACAGTAAATCAAAAAAATCAGCTGGGCGTGGTAGCGTGCACCTGTAATTCCGTCTACTTGGAAGGCTGAGGTGGAAGGATCGCCGGAGCCCAGCAGGTCAAGGCTGCGGTGGCCAGGAGCGGCCACTGCACTCCAGTCTGGGCAACAGAGTGAGACTCCAACTCAAAAAAATTTAAAAAATAAAAATAAATAAAGATGTGGGGTACAATTTAGGGTTAGGTACACAAACACTGATTATACAGGTACCCGTGTTGATGAGGTATGTCCCTCCCTCTAACAGTTTTCCCTCAACTGCCATCCCCATCACCCCCCAACAGTTTCCCACTACTGCCAATCCCAATCCAGTATTATATGGTTCAATTATGAATGGGAGTATATGGTACTCCATATGGTTATTTGTTTCTGTGATAAATCACTAAGTATACAGACTAAATCCATCCAAGTTGCTGCAAAGTCCATATGTTTGTCCTTTATGGCTGCATAATATTCCATTGTGTATATGTACCACATTTTCTTTATCCAGTCCAGCTTTGATGGGCAGCATGGTTGGTTCCACGTTTTTGCTACTATGAATAGAGCTGCAACAAACATACATGTCCAGGTATCTTTTTTATAAAATAATTTGAGTTCCTCCTGGTATATTCCCAATAGGGGAATTGCAGGTCATATGGAAGATCAGTTTCTTGTTCTTTCAGAAATTGCCACGCTGTCTTCCAAAAAGGTTGCACTAGTTTGCATTCCCACCAGCAGTGTAGAAGGGTTCCTTTTTCTCCACATCCTTGCCAAAATCTGTTTTATTAATGATGGCCATTCTTACTGGGGTTAGGTGGTATCTCAATGTGGTTTTGACTTGCATTTCTCTGATGATGAGAGAGACTGAGCACTGCTTCATGTGTCTGTTGGCTGCCCGTATATCTTTTTTTGAGAAGTGTCTATTCATGTCTTTTGCCCATTTTGCCCACTTTTCAATGGGGCTGTTTGTTTTTTTCCTTGTGGCGCATTTGAGTCCCTTGTAGATCCTAGATGTTAGGCCTTTGTCAGATATACAATTGGTAACTATTGTTTCTTATTCTGTGGGCTGTCTCCCGGTGCTCTTGATGGTTTCTTTTGCTTTACAGAAGCTCATTAGTTTGATAAGGTTCCACTTGTCTTATTTCTTAAGATATGGTCATTTAGGGTTCTGTCAGGAACTGGTTGACAGTTCCAAATTCCATAAGGGTGTCTCCTGCATTTTCTAAGATTTTTAGAGGGTTTATGTTTAGGTCTTTGATTCATTTAGAGTTAATTTTTGCAGAAATTAAAATTAAAGTTAATTTTTGTGGTGGTAGGTAGGGGTCCTGTTTCAACCTTCTGCATATGATCAGCCAGTTTTCCCAGCACCATTTACTGAGTGGGTTCTCCTCTTCCCAGTGGTTGCTGTTGGAGGCTTTGTCAAAGATGAGTTGGTTGAGAAACTGAGACTTTGCTTCCAGAATCTCTATCCTGTTCCATTGGTCTATATGCCTAGTCTTGTACCAATACCAGGCTGTTTTCATTACTGTAGCCTTATAATAAGTTTGAAGTCTGAAAGTGTGCTATCTTCTGCTTTGTTTCTTTTTCTGAGAATTGTTTTGGCTACTCATGGTCATTTATGGTTCCATATGGGACTTTGTCTCTGGGATCCCTCCACAGCCCCTGCTGCCAATGTCCTGCCAGGCACTGAAGTGTTTTGGCAAAACCTGGAGCCAGCAGTCTCTCCTGCTGCAATGGTGAGGGAGAGCCTATGGTGATAGTCTCTCCCTGCTGCTTTTTCACAGGAAAACTTTTGTCCATTAAAAAAAATGACGCTCCACTTATGTGACGTGGGAAGAACCAGGGACCAAGCAGAGAAGCTGCAGCACCAGCTATTGTACCAGAGGCCTGGTCACTTGCTTACAAGCCCCCAATTAGACAGCCTCTCCCAGCATTTTCTTCCCAGGAAGAGTTTTGGTTGATTAAAAAAAGAAAGAAAGAAAATGGCACTTGACTTCTGCATCCCAGGAATTGCTTGGGTCCAAGCCCAGCAGCTGTGGCACCAGCCACTCCACCAGGAGATCCCTGACTGCTAGCTCCCTAGCCCTCACTCAGTCAGCCACTCACACACCCACTCACTCACCAGCACATACACAAAATTTTCCATACACTCACTCACTCACTCTGGGACTCACATAGTCTGACTGACTCAGCTGCCATCTTACCAACTTCAGGAGTCTTCTCAGTTGATTCTACAAGTCATACAAGAAAGAGCTGATACCAATCCTACTGAAAGTAACCCAGGCAACCAAGAAGAAAGGAATTCTCCCTTGCTAAGTATAAAGCTGATACCCAAAATTGGCAAGGACCCAAAAAGAAAAGAGAATTATAGGCCAATTTCTCTGATGAACATATATGGAAAAATTCTCAACAAAATTCTAGCAAATTATATCCAACAACACATCTCAAGAATCATCCATCGTGGTCAGGCAAGCTTCATTCCCAGAATGCAGGACTGGTTCAACATTCACAAGCCTATAAACATAATTCAGCACATGACAGATGTAAAGCCAAGAACCACATGATTATCCACTAAATGCAGGAAAAGGCATTTAATAAAACCCAGCATCCTTTCTGTGTACAATCCCTTGAACACCCAGCATTGAAGGAACATTTACTAAAACAATAAGAGCCATCTAATAACTGATCTGCATCCAACATCATGCTTATTGGGAAAAAGCTGGAAGCATTCTACACTGTTGGTGGAGTGTAAACTAGTACAACCTCTCTGGAAAACAGTATGACAATTCCCAAAAGATCTAAAAATCAGCCTTCCGTATGACCCCATGATGCCCCTACTGGGAAAATATTTGGAGGAACTCAGATCACTCTATGAAAAAGATACCTGCACACGTATGTTTACTGCAGTATTGTTCACAATAGCAAAAACATGGAACCAACCATGCTGCCCATTGAAAGAGGACTGGATTTTTAAAATGTGGAACATGTACATGATGGAATATTACACAGCCATAAAGGACAAAATTATGAACTTTGCAGTCACCTGGATGGACATAGAATCTATAATACTGAGTGACATATCACAGAAACAAAGAACTGATTATCACATGTTCTCACTTATAAGTGGACCTTGAACAATTGTAAAACTATTAGAAAATGATTGGCACTAGTGGGAAACTGCTAGGGTAGGGCAGGGGCAGGATTGACAGTAGTGGGAATCTGCCGGTAGGGCAAGCACACCTCATCAACAAGGGTACTTGTATAATGAACAGTTGTATACCTAACCCTGAATTGTAACCCACATCTTAAAAAAAAAAAACTGCTGGGTCCCTAAGAACTGGAACAAGAAAAGGATGCCCACTGTTCAACATAACACTGGAAGTTCTAGCCAGAGCAGTCAGGCAGGAGAAGGAGTCAGGGTTATCCAAACAGGAAAAGAGGAAGCTAAGTTATCCCTCTTTGTGAACAATAGGATTCTATACCTAGAAAACCCTCGACAGTCTGTCAAAAATCTCCTTGCACTGGTAAAGTTTCAGGATATAAAATCAACATGCAAAAGACAGTTGCATTTCTATACACCAACAACAAGAAAGCTAAGAACCAAATTTAAAAAAACCTCATTCACAGTAACCACAAAGAAAATTATATACCTTGGCATTCACCTAACCAGAGAAGTGAAAGACCTTTACAATGAGAATTACAAAATGCTGCTCAAAGAAATCAAGGGTGACACAAACAAATGAAAATGCATCCCATGCTCATGGGTCAGAAGAATCAATATTGTCAAGATGTCCATACTACTCAAAACAATCTACAGATTCAATGCAATTCCTGTCAAATTGCCAGTATCATTTTTCACAGACCTAGAAAACACAATACAGAAATTCAAATGGAAGCAAAAAGAACATGAATTTCTAAAGCAATCCTCAGCAAAAGAAGCAAAACTGAAGATATCACACTTCTAGACTGTAAACTTTATTACAAGGTTACAGTAACCAAGATGGCATGATATTGGTACAGGAAAAGGCACATTGACTAACAGAACAGGACAGAGAATCCAGAAGCAAAAACACAGACCCTTAACCAGATCTTCAACAAAGTCATCAATAACAATCATTGGGGAGAAATGATCATATTTAGCGAATGGTGCTAGAAAAACTGGCTAGTCACATGCAGAAGAATTACACTAGATCCTTACCTACCACTATATACCAAAATTTAACTCAAAATGAATCAAGTACTTAAATGTAAAACCTCAAACTCTAAGAATCTTAGAATTAAACATAAAGAACACCTTCCTGGACATCAGAGTAGGCAATGAATTCATGGCTAAATCCTCAAAAGCAAATGCAACAAAAGCTATAAGGGACAGACAGGACCTTAACAAACTGAAAAGGTTTTACACACCAAAGGAAACCTTCAAGAAGGTAAAGAGGCAACCCACAGAATGGGAAATATATGTACATATTTGCAAGCTATGCATCTGACAAAGGCCTAACATGCAGAATCTACAAAAAACTCAAACAAATTGAAAGAAAGAAAAAACCGCTAAAAACTGGGCAAAGGACATGAACAGACAATTCTCAAGGGAAGATATACAAGCAGTCAAAAAACACATGAGAAAATTCTCGACTTACTAATCATCAAAGAAATGCAAATCAAAGCTACAATGAGATACCACCTAAACTAGTAGAGATGGCTATCAGTAATGAGTCAAAAAAACAATGGGTGCTGGTGCAGCTGTGGAGAAAAGGGAATACTTCTACACTATCAGTAGGATAGAAGCTCATTCATCCTCTGTGAAAAGCAGTGTGACAGTTTTTCAAAGAACTAAAAATTGTGCTTTCATATGATATATGAAAATAGTTCCATTCAAATAAGAAGCTATGGCCTCTCCAGATGAGAAGAAATCAACATAATAATTTTGAAAGCATGAGAAATCAGGATGTTATGATATCCCAGAAAGATCACACTAGATCTTTATCAATGGCTCCTAACCAAATGAAATTTTTAGAATGTTTTTGCCAGATTAAAAAATTTGCAATGTTGATTCTAAAGAGGTTCTGAGACTTTCAAGAGAAATCTGGAAAACCATACAAGGAAATAAAAAAATCAATTCAAGATATAAATTTTAAAATTAGCAAAGATGTAGATATCTTTTAAGAAACAGAACTTCGAAACTGAAAAAATTATTAAAAGAATTGCAACATAAAATTGAGATCTTCAACAATAGACTAGACCAAGCAGAAGATGGAATCCTAGAATTTGAAGACTGACCTTTTAAATTAATTCAGTCAGACAAGAGTAACAATAAAAAAGAATGAACAAAGCCATTGAGAAGTATGGGATAGCATAAAGTGTTCAAATTTACAAATCATAGGTATTCCCAAGGGAGAAGAAAAAGTAAAATGGCTGGAAAACCTATTTAATGAAATATTTAATGAAAATGTCCCTTGTAGTGCAAGAAATTTAGACAGCCAGATACAAGAGACCCAATGAACAGTAGAAAGATACATTATAAGACGGACTTCACCACAACATGTTGTCATCAGATTATCTAAAGTCAGCATGAAGAAAATAATACAAAAGTGAGCAAGAGAAAAGCATCCAGTCATCTATAAAGGAAACCTCATCAGACAAATAGTGAACTTCTCCACATAAATCTTTACAAGTCATAGAAGATGGAGATTCTATTTTCAAAGTACTTGAAGACAAAAGCTGCCAACAAAGAATTTTTTATCCTGTTAAATTAAGTTTCATAAATGAAGAAGAAATAAAGTTTTCCTCAGACAGGAAAACATTAAAGGAATTTGTCACCACTAAACCAACACTACAAGAAATGCTCAAAAAGTTCTAAACATGGAAATGAAAGCAATACTCACCACTATAAAAATACATAAAAATATAAAACCACGGATCTTATAAAAACAATTACACAAATGAGGAAGAAAAAAATAAAATAACACAACACAACTCCAAAAAACCACAAAGACAAAGAAAAACAAAATCTACAAAGGAACTAAGTAATAGTTAACATTATGAAAGGAACAAAACTTCACATGTCACTATTAACCTTGAACATAGATTAAATGCTCCACTTAAAAGATATAAATTAAATACCCATTAAATTACCAGAATCATTCTTCTCAGACCTGGAAATGACAATACAGAAATACATATGGAAACATAAATGACCACGAATAGCCAAAACAATCCTTAGCAAAAGAAACAAAGTAGAAAGTTTGACACTTCCAGACTTCAAACTTTATTATAAGGCTACAATAATCAAAAAAGCCTGGTATTGGTACAAGAACAGGCATATGGACCCATGGAACGGGATAGAGATACCAAATCAAAACATCAATTTCTCGACCAACTCATCTTCGACAAAGCCTGCACCAGCAACCACTGGGGAGAGAAGGACCAGTTCAATAAATGATGCTGGGAAAACTGACTGACCACATGAAGAAGATTAAAACAAGATCCCTACCTATTCCCATACACAAAAACCAACTCTAAATGGATCAAAGACCTCAACATAAAACCTCAAACTATAAGAACTTTAGAAAATGCAGGAGACATGATTATAGAAATTAGAACTGGCAGCCAATTCCCAATCAAAACACCAAGTGACCATGCCATTGGAGATAGGATAGACAAGTGGAAACTCATCAAACTAAAGAGTTTCTGCAAAACCATCAAGAGAGTGGGGAGACAGCCCACAGAATGGGAAACAATATTTGCCAACTCTATATCTGACAAAGGCCTGACATCCAGGATCTATAGGGAACTCAAATGTGCTGAAAGAAAAAAACAACCAGCTCCATTCAAAAGTGAGCAAAAGATATGAATAGACACTTCTCAAAAGAAGATACCTGGGCAGTCAACAGACACATGAACAAGTGCTCAGCCTCTCTAATCATCAGAGAAATGCATATCAAAACCACATTGAGATATCACCTAACCTCAATAAGAATGGCCATCAACAATAAAACAAACAACAACAGATGGTGGCAAGGATGTGGAAGAAAAGGAATGCTTCTACACTGCTGGTGAGAATATAAACTAGTGCAACCTCTTGGGAAAACAATGTGGCAATTTTTGAAAGAACTAGACTTTGACCTTCCATATGACCCAGCAATCCCCCTACTGAGAATATACCCGGAGGAACTCAAATCCTGTTGCAAATACATGCATGTTTATTGTGGCACTATTCACAATAGCAAAACATGGACCCAACCATGCTGCCTATTGAAACTGGACTGAAATTTTTTTTATTAAACATATTTTTTATTTTAAAATTGTGGGGTACAGTTAAGGGTTAGGTATACAAATATGCACCATTCAGGCACCCTTGTTGATAAGGTTGTCCCCCCCATCCCCAGACAGATATTGACTACCATTAATCCCACCACCTTTGCCCTCCCTGTCCCCCCCATAGATTCCCACCACTGTCAATCCTTTTCTTATAGTATTACGATAGATGTTCAAAGTCCAATTATGAGTGAGAACATGTGATACTCAGATCTTTGTTGCTGTGAGAGGTCACTCAGTATTATAGACTCTAGGTCCATCCAGGTTGCTGAGAAATTCATGATTTTGTTCTTTTTCATGGCTGCATAGTATTCCATCATCTATACGTACCACATTTTTTAATCCAGTCCTCTTTTGATGGACAGCATGGTTGGTTCCAGGTTCTTGCTATTGTGAACAATGCTGCGATAAACATACGTGTGCAGGGATCTTTTTGATAGAGTGATTTGGGTTCTTCAGGGTATATTCCCAGTAGGGAGATTGTGGGGCCATATGGGCGGTCAATATTTAGAGCATTTAGGAATGGCCACACTGCTTTCCACAGAGGTTGCACTAGTTTACACTCCCACCAACAGTGTAGAAGTGTTCCCTTTTCACCACATCTTCTCCAGCATCTGTTATTTTTTGAGTTACTGATAATGGCCATTCTGACTGAAGTTAGGTGGCATCTCAGGGTAGTTTTAATTTTAATCTCCTTGATGATTACTGAGGTTGAACATTTCTTCATGTGTCTGTTGGCCGCCCATATGTCTTCTTTTGTGAAGAGTCTGTTCATATCTTTGGCCCACTTTGTAATGGGGTTGTTTGTTTCTTTCTTTTCAGCACGTTTGAGTTCCTTGTAGATCCAAGATGTTAGGCCCTTGTCAGACATGGAGTTAGCAAATACTTTTTCCCAGTCTGTGGGCTGTCTTCCTGCTCTTTTGATGGTTTCTTTGGCTTTGCAGAAGCTCATCAGTTTAATGAGGTGCCACTTGTCTATCTTATATCTTATGGCCCATGCATTTTGAGTATTGCTCAGGAATTGGATGCCAGTTCCAATTTCCACAAGGGTGTGTCCTGCATTTACTAAGGTTCTTATGGTTTGAGGTTTTACATTTAAGTCTCTGATCCATTTAGAGTTAATTTTTGTGTATGGGGATAGATAGGGGGTCTTGTTTGAGTCTTCTGCATGTGGTCAACCAGTTTTCCCAGCACCATTTACTGAATAGGTTCTTCTCTCCCCAGTGGTAGGTAGTGGAGGCTTTGTCAAAGATGAATTGGTTGAGAAATTGAGGTTTTACTTCTGGAATCTCAATTCTATTCCATTGGTCTATATGCCTGTTCCTGTACCAACACCAAGCTATTTTGATTCTTGTAGCTTTATAGTAAAGTTTGAAGTATGGTAATGTTATACCACCTACTTTGTTTTTGTTTTGTTTTGTTTTGTTTTGTTTTTGCTGAGGATTGTTCTGGCTATTCTTGGTTATTTGTGTTTCCATAAGGATTCCTGTATTGTTTTTTCTAGCTCTCAGAAGAATGTTGCTGGTAATTTGATGGGTATTGCATTAAATCTGTAGATTGCCTTAGGTAAGATGGTCTTCTTCACAATGTTAATTCTTCCAATCCATGAGCATGGGATATTTTTCCACTTGTTTGTGTCATCTTTGATTTCTTTGAGCAGTATTTTGTCGTTTTCATTGTAAAGATCTTGCACGTCCCTGGTTAGGAAGATGTCAAGGTATTTCATTTTTTTGTGGGTATTGTGAATGGGATTGTGTTTTTTATTTGGGTTTCTGTTTGTTTGTTATTGGTGTAAAGAAATACGATTGTCTTTTGCATGTTTATTTTATACCCAAGACTTTGCCAAAGTCCTTTATCAGTGCAAGGAGGCTTTTGACAGATTCTCTTGGGTTTTCAAGGTACACAGTGATATCATCTGCAAAGAGAGATAAACTTGACTTCCTCTTTTCCTATTTGGAAACCCCTGATCGCCTTCTCTTTTCTGATTGCTGTAGTCAGGACTTCCAATACTCTATTGAACAGGAGGGGTGAGAGTGGGCATCCTTGTCTTGTTCCAGTTTTCAGGGAAAATGGTTTCAATTTTTGTCTGTTTTGGAGTATGCTGGCTGTTAGTTTCTTGTAGATGGCTTTTACTATTTTGAGGTATGTTCCATGTATGCCTAGATGTTCGAAGGTTTTTGTCAAGAAGGGGTACTTGATTTTATCAAAAGCTTTTTCTGCATCTAATGTAATCATGTGGTTTTTTGTTCTGACGTCTGTTGATGTATTTAATTACATTTATTGTCTTGCGAATGTTGAACCAGCCTTGCGTCCCTGTGATGAAGCCTACTTGGGCATGAAGAATGATTTTTGAGATGTGTCGTTGAATTTGGTTTGCAAGAATCTTGTTAAGAATTTTGGTAACTGTGTTCATCAAAGATATTGGCCTGTTCTCTTTCTTTGTTGGATCTTTACCTGGCTTGGGTATCAATGTGATGTTAGCTTCATAAAAATGATTTAGGGAAAGTTCCATCTTTTCAATCGCCTGGAATACTTTCAGTAGGATTGGTATCAGCTCCTCCTTGAATGTCTTATAGCATTCTGCTGGAAAGCCATCTGGTCTAGAGCTTTTTTTTTTGTAGGTAGTTTTCTTACTACATAAGCAATTTCCTTGATTGTTGTTGGTCTATTTAGGGTCTCAATTTCTTCTTATTTAAACCTAGGCAGGTTGTGTGATGTCAGAAAATCCTCCATTTCCTTAAGGTTTTCAAGTTTTCTTCCATACAGGTGTACATAGTAGTCTCTAATGATCTTTTGAATTTCTTCAGGGTCAGATGTGACTTCATCTTTTGTGTTTCTGATTGTGTTTATTTGGCCTATTCTCTCTTTTTCTTGGTCAGTCTAGCTAGGAGACTATCAGTGTTGTTTATCCTACCAGCTTTTGGTTTCATTGATTTTTTTGTATTATCTTTTTGTCTTCAATGTCCTGGATTTGGGCCTTTATTTTGGTGATCTGGATTCTTCTGGTGAAGTTAGGGTTTTGGTGGTCTTGCTTTTCCAGCTGTTTTAGGTGGCTTCTTAGGCTGTTAACTTGTGATCCTTCCATTTTCTTCATGTGCATTTGTAGGGTATAAATTCCCCTCTTACTACAGCTTTCATGGCATCCCAGAGATTTTGGTAAGATGTTTCTTTATTTTCATTTGTTTGCAGGTATCTTTTATACTCTGCTTTGATTTCATCATTGACCCAGGAGTTGTCTAGCATCATGCTGTTTAGTGTCCATGCCTTTCTGGGTTTGGGGGGAACCTTGTTGGTGTTGATATTTATTTTTATTCCATTGTGATTCGAGAAGGTGCAAGGCAAAATTTCAATCTTTTTAAATTTGTTTATGCTTAATTTACGACCAAGTATGTGGTCGATTTTAGAATATGCTTCATGCGGTGATTAGTAGAATGTATATTCTGTGGTCTTTGGATAGAGGGTTCTGTAGGTATCAATTAAGTCCATTTGATCAAGAATCACATTGAGGTTTTGGATCTTGTTGCTGATTTTTTGTCCTGATGATCTGTCTAGGGTTTGAGTGGGGTATTAAAGTCCCCAGCTATGATGGTATTGAAGTCGATGTCTTTTTTTAATTTACCTAGGAGCTGCTTTATGAAAGTTGGTGCTACTATGTTCAGTGCATATATGTTTAGGATGGATATTTCTTGTTGATGGATTGAACCTTTTATCATTATGTAGTGGCCTTCTGTATCTTTTTAAATTTTTGATAGCTTAAAGGGTATTTTTCTGAGATTAAGATCTTTCTTTTGTGTTCCGTTTGCCTGAAAATTTGTTTCCCATCCTCTTACCTTGAGTCTGTGAGTGTCCTTTCTAGTGAAGTGAGTCTCTTGAAGGCAATAAATTGTTGCCTAGTGATATTTTATCCATTTTGTCATTCAATATCTTTTCAGTGGTACATTTAGTCCATTTACATTCACGCTAATTATTGAAATGTGAGAGGTGATCCCTATCATAATGTTCTTACAGAGTTGTTGTTGTTGCTGTTCCTGTTTGATTGTTGTCTTTCTTTGGGTTCTGGAGTTGGCTCATGTGTGTTTTTAATCTTTTGCCTGTACTCTTGTGAAGAACGTTGTTCTTTTTTCTTTTTCTTCTGTGTTCAATACTTTCTTAAGTGTTTCTTGTAGAGGTGTCTGGTGGCAGTGTAGGTTCTTAGGGATTGAATATCTGGGAATGATTTTAATTCTCCCTCATTGATAAAGCTTAGCTTGGCTGGGCACGTTATTCTCAGTTGAAATTATTTATCTTTTAAAACTTTGAAGATAGGTCTCCAAGCTCTCCTAGCCTGGAGGGTTTCTATAGATAAATCTGCTGCTATTCTAATTGGTCTTCCCTGGTAGGTAGTCTGACCTTTTTCTCTTGATGCCTTTAGGATTCTTTATTTTATGCCTACTTTGTTTAGGTGAATTATTATGTGCCTAGGAGTTGGTCTTCTCATTTGTTATCTTGCAAGGGTTCTCTGAACCTCTTGTGTTTGAATTTTTGCATCACTGATGAGATAAGGGAAGTTTTCTTGAATGATTTCATAAAATATTTGTTCCAGTGTGGCCTCTGTTTCTCTCTCTGCCTCAAAAAGGCCAATTACTCTTAGGTATTTTCTCTTGAAGTAATCATTCATCTCTTGAAGGTTTTGTTCTGTCTTTTTGAGCTTCTTTTCTATGTTTTTGACAGTTTGGGTTAGTTCTATGTTTTGGTCTTTGAACTCTGAGATTCTTTCTTCTGCTTAGCTAATTCTGCTTTCCATGCTTATTAGTTTGTTATTTATTTCCACCACAGTATTCTTTACTGCTGTTATTTCTGACATCAGCTCCTTCCTATTTTCCTCTTTTCTGTCCTGAATTTTTTAAATTCTCTCTATTAATGTCTTGATGTCTGGGTTTGTTGCATGTGACCAGTCATTCTGGGGGCTCTTCATTGTTTGTGTTCTGAAGTCTGTTTTCTCAGTGTCTGACCTCTCAGGGGTCTGTGTGAGCTTCTTTTGGTTTTTCTTCATTTGTGCAGGTTTTTTTTCCTCCCTACTTTTTCCTTCCCTCCTCATCACCATCTTCTTTAATTCTGTTATTCAGGGGTGGAGGGGTTGCTTTTACTTCTGTTTGTTCAATTTCCTATTCTTCTTTATGTATGTCCTCTTACTTTGTTCAATTCTGGAGTTGCACTGTAGGTTGGGGGTGGTCCTTTTTGCAGTTTTGAGATTTACTTAAGGGGGAAGCTGTGATTCAAAATCTATCTGCAGATCCCTGTATCCACTGACGGGTGTATGGATAGTCTGAAACCCACTTCCCACTTCTTTGGAATCTGTCCATGCAGTGGGGCTGTAGGTTTACTCCCTGAAATAAAATGAGGTTAACAGAGGGAAAAGAATGGAGAAGACAGTGGGGGGAAGAGAGGGGTGGAGAGAGAGAGGAGTAAGGGGGAAAACAGACGAGTGTACAAACAAATGGAGAGAGAGACAAAAACTGAGACAGATAAAGACAATAAACCACGGCTACAAACTAACCAACTCCCATACAAAAAAACGAAAACATACAATGATGCTAACATACAAGCTAACCAACTTCCTTATTGGTGTGCAATTCCTCTATACAAAGATATGGTTTACAGAGAGAAGAAAAGAAAAAAGGGGAACAAAACAAAAGGAATAGTATCAAGTCAGTAAACTAACAGAACCAATCAAGCACACTCTGAGATTTTTCGTTTAAGTCCAGTGTCCTTTCAGCTCTGATTTCTGGCTATCTTCTCAGGCTGGTAAATTTGTTCACAGTTAGGGTCAGTTGCCCCTGGCCTGCTGTGAAGGGCAGTTCAGATCACCACTCAGTCCACCACTGCCCAGTTCACCACTCGGATCGGGCCTGTGTCTATTTATCAAGCTTCTGTTTTCCCCTTTTGGCATTGTTACCTTGAATCGCCAGCAGGTGGGGCCATCTCACCGCTCCAGATGGTCTTTATCTCAGCTGTCCGCCCCAGACCAGAGGGAGCCGGCCAAGGGAGCCGCTGTCTCACGGCACACGGGAGGAGACCCACAGCCTGGCAGGACGTCACAGTAGCAGTAGTGGCAGCGGCGATCTCAGCAGATCTTCCTTGCAGGGGCTTCATGGTCTGAAGTCATGGGTCGCCTCAGGCATGGGCAGTGCGACGGCTGCCATGGTGGCGGCGGCAGCTGCGGTGTCTGCGGCTTCAGTGGCCGCCCAGACCACCGTGATGCTTCAGCAGTGGTGACGGCCAAACTCCATGTGAAGAGCAGGCTGCCAACGATGGGATCTGCAGCCCCCAAGGAGAGAGCCAGAGTCTTTTTGTGTTCTCTTTTGCAGAGGGTCTCATAGACCAAGCTGCCCCATCGCCATCTTGCTGGAAGTCCACTGGATTTTTAAAAATATGATCCATATGCACAATGGAATATTATGCAGCCATAAAGGACAAACATATGGACTTCACAGCAACTTGATGGATTTGGAGTCGATCATACTCAGTGATCTATCACAAAAACAAAGAACAGAGTACCACATGTTCTCACTCATAAGCAGACCCTGAACATTTGCCATAATGCTATAAGAAAGAAATTGGCAGAAACAGGATACTGCCAGGGTGGGGGTGAGGATGAGAGACACAGCCTCAGTAAGGGCACCTGATCTCAAGCCAGTCAAAGCGAGGACCAAAGGGAGGCCCAAACTTTACCCGTACAACGACCATTTGTTGGCCTGATCCTGAATAGTGCTCTACATCTTTCAAAGAAAGGTATAGATAAATAATGATATAAATTAGCAAAATTAATTTTTTAAAAGCATGAACTAACTAGATGCTGCTTATAAGAAACTCGCCTATTGGTAAATACTTACAGACTAAAGGAAAAGAATGGAAAAACATTCCACACCAACAGAAACCAAAAGCAAGTCGTAGTGACTTACTTACATCAGAAAAAACAGACTTTAAACCAACTACTATAAAGAAAGGTCATTCTATCCTGAATTATGCCCCATTCTTTAAATCAAATAAAATTTTAAAAGTCCAATGGTTGCAAATTTTTTAAAAGGTCATTATATAATGATAAAGGAATATATTCAACAAGAAGATGTAACAATCCTAAATATAAATGTACCCAACACTGGAGCACCCAGATTTATAAAACAAATATTACTAGACCTTAAAAAAGAGATAAACAGCAATGTAACAACAGTAAGGGCCTTCAACACCCCACTGGCAGCATAGACAAGAATTTCAAAACAAAAAAATCAACCCAGAAATTTTGGACATATGCTGGACTTTAGGCCAAATGAACCTAACAGACATTTACAGAATATTCTACCCAACAAGTTCAGAATATACATTCTTCTCAATAGCACATAGAGCGTTATTCAAGATACACTAAAATTTAGGTCACAAACAAGCCTCAGTAAATGTTTACAGTTCAAAATGATACCAAGTATCCTCTCAGATCACAGAAGAATAAGGCTAGAAATCAACTCCAAAAGGAGTTATTAAACTATGCAAATACATAGAAACTAAATAACATACTTCTGCATGATTTGGGGTCAATGATGAAATTAAAATGAAAATTTTTTAATTTTGTGACATGAATGAAAAGGAAAACATACGCCAAAACCTATGGGATACAATAAAAGCAATGCTAAGACAGAGCTTACAGCATTAAATGCTTACATCAAAAAATAAAAAGAGCACAAATTGACAGCATAATGTCTTACCTCAATGAACTAGGAAATCAAAAACAAAACAAACCCAAAGCTAGAAGAAGAAAAAATAGCAAAGATAATGGCAGAACTATATGAAATTGAGACCAAAAGAACAATACAAGTAGTCAACAAAGTGAAAAGTTGGTTATTTGAAAAGATGAACAAAAAAGAGAGATCACTCACCATAATAACCAAGAAAAGAAGAGAGGAGATACAAATAAACATAATCAGAAATAAAAAAGAGACATTAGAAATAATGCCACAGAAATACAAAAGATTATCAGAGACTTCTATGAACAACTATAGGCCCATAAACTATAAAACTTACAAGAAACAGATGAATTCCTGAAACCATACAACTTCTCGAGATTCACCAGAAAGAAATAAAAATTCTGAACAGATCAATAACAAGTAGTGAGATTGAACCAATCATTTTTTAAAGACTCTTACAACAGCAAAAACCCCGGGACCAGATGGATATAGGGCTGAATTCTACCAAATGTAGTATGAAGAAGAATGGGTACCAATCCATCTAAAAGACTTCCCAAAAAATTTGAAGAAGAGACAATCCTTCCTAACTCATTATGTGATGCTAATATAACCCTGATTCCAAAACCAGACAAGGGCACAACAAAAAAAGAAAACTGCAGACCAATGTCCAATGGCAGAAAAACAAAACTCCTCAACAACATACTAACAAACCAAATCCAACAGCACATCAAAAAGATAATACACCCTGATCAAGTGGATATTATTCCAGGGAAGCAAAGATGGCTCAGCATACATAAATCAACAAATATAAATCATAACATAAGAAGAATTAAAGACAAAAATATTATCATCTCAGCAGATGCAGAAAAGCTATTCAATAAAATGCAACCTCTCTTCATGATAAAAACTCTCAAAAAACAGGCATAGAAGAAACACACTTAAAAAATACAGACTAAGTCCTATCAGGAGAAATCAGGAAAGAGAAAGAAATAAAAGGCATCCAAATTGAAAAAGAGGAAGATAAATTATCTCTGTTTACAGATTATATAATCTTATACCTTAAAAACCCTAAATGGTCCTCCCAAAACTCTTAGATTCAATAAACAAATTCAGTAAAAGTTTCAGACAAGAATCAATGGCATTTTTATTCAAGATGAGAAATCAAGAACCCAATCACATTTGCACTATTTCTTTAAAACTAGAGATATATTTAAGGAGGTGAAAGATATCTACAAGGAAAACTACAAAACACTGATTTTTAAAAATTGTAGATGACACAAGCAAATGAAAAACCATCCCATGTTCATGAATCAGAAGAATTAATATAATTAAGAATTAATATAATTAAGTACTCCCAAAGCTATCTACAGATTCAATGCAATCCCTATCAAAATACCAACATCATTTTTTACAGATTTAGGAAAACAATTCTAAAATTCATATGGAACCAAAAAAGTACTCAAATTCCCAAAGCGACACTAAGCAAAAAGAATAAAAAATAGACACATAGATCAATGAAACAGAACAAAAAACACAAAAACAAACAGTCAGCTAATTATAAGCAAACAAAAATACATACACTGTGAAAAGGACACCCTTTTAATAAATTATGCTGGAGAAATTGTATTACCATGTGCAGAAGAATAAAACTGGACTCCATCTCTCACCAAATACAAAAATTAATTCAAGATGGATTATAGACTTGAGTGTGAGACTTGAAAGTTTACACTGCAAGAAGAAAACTTAAGAAAAACTTTTCTGGACATTAGTCTAAGCAAATAATTAATAACTAAGATCTTAAAAACAAATGCAATCAAAACACAAATAGACAAATGGGACATAATTAAATGAAACAGCTACTTTACAGAAAAAAAATCAACAGAGTGAAGAGATAGCCTGCAGAATGGGAGAAAATATTTGCAAAATATGAATTCAACAAGAGACCGATATCTAGAATTTACAAGAAACTCAAACAACTCAACCAAAAAAATTTCCCATTAAAAAGTAGGTAAAGTATTTGCATTTTCTTTTTTATGGATCATTTCTTAAGCTGCTTGCTTTACAATTAAGGTTTTCATACTTTCCTTATTAATTTGCAAAAATGCATTATACATAAGGATATATTCTTTGTCTATCAAATCATGTTATAAATATTTTTATATAGTACCAGTAGTGTATATAGAGTGATCTTTTTCACATTCAGATGTACACTTAAATAATTAAATCTATCAGTAAATCAATTTGCTCTTGTCTTGGACTTAAAATGTACATTCTTGCCCAAAGAGTATATAAATAGTTTTCCCTAAAATAAATAAGTAAATAAATAAAATGTAGACAAAGGACATGAACAGACTTTTTTCTTTTTTTATTATAAATATGTGGGGTACAATTCAGGGTTAGGTATACAAACATTGATTATGTAGGTAGGTTCCCTTGTTGATGAGGTGTGCCCCTCCCAATAGACATTTTTTAAAGGATATAAAAATGGCCAAAAAGAATATGAAAAAAAGATGCTCAACATCACTAAGTATCAGAGAAATGCAAATCAAGATCACAATGAGATATCATCTTACACCAGTCAGAGTAACTGGTGTAAGATGAAAAAAATACTCAAGAAAAAAAAAAAAAAAACAGCCAGGCATTATGGTGCATGCCTGTAGTTCCAGCTACTCAGGATACTAAGACAGGAGGATCACCTAAGCTCAGGAAATCAAGGCTGTGGTGAGCCATGGTAATGTTACTGCACTCTGGGTGACAGAGTGAGAACTTGGCTCAAAAAAATAAAAAATAAATAAAAATAAAGACAAAAATAACAGATGGAAAAATACAGAGGAATGGAAATCCTTATATACATTGTGTGGGCATGTAGATTAGTACAACCTATATGGGAAGAAGTATGGAGAGTTCTTAAAGAATTGAAAATAGAACTTTCATTCAATTTAGTAATCCCACTACTGTGTATACACCCAAAGGAAAAAAAATCATTACATTAAAAAGATACCTTCAGCCGGGCTCAGTGGCTCAGCCTGTAATCCCGCACCTCTGGGAGGCTGAGGTGAGTGGATTGCCTGAGCCTGCGGGTTCGAGACCCACCTGGGCAACTTGGCGAGACCTCATCTCTACAATAAATCAAAAAATTAGCCGGTCGTGGTAGCACGCGCCTGTAATTCCAGCTACTCGAAAGGCTGAGGCAGAAGGATAACCGGAGCCCAGCAGGTGAGGCTGTGGTGGCCGGGAGCAGCCACTGCACTCCAGTCTGGGTGACAGAGACTCCAACTCAAAAAAAAAAAAAGATACCTTCACTTGTATGCCTTTCAGTGGATGACTGGAAAAAAATTTTTATATATATTATAATTTCATTTTCATATATACATTAAAATGTATACTCATTTTAATTATGACATTCACTCAAAAGATGTCACTAATCAAATGAATGCTAGTGTCATCATGTGACAGACAGGACAGTCAAAGAAAAAATGGTGGAAGCACCATTGAGCAAACATCATACTGTTCATTGTACTGCAATTCAATTTCAAAAAGTAATGCACAGATAACAAATCTTAAAATATGTTTACATTTTTGACACCCCCTGTATGAAAATGAAGGACATACCCTCATGGAAATTGGAACTGGCACCCAATTCCTGAACAAAACCTGAAACCCACAGGCCATAAGAGATAAGAAAGACAAGTGGGACCTCATTAAACTGACAAGCTTCTGCAAAGTCAAAGAAACAATCAAGAGAGCAGGGAGACAGCCCACAGATTGGGAAAAAGTATTTGCCAAGCCCAGGTCTGACAAAGGCTTAACATCTTGGATCTACAAGGAACTCAAACGTGCTGAAAAGAAAAAAACAAACAACCCCATTATAAAATGGGCAAAAGATATGAACAGACACTTCTCAAAGGAAGACATCCAAGCAGCCAACAGACACATGAAGAAATGTTCAACCTCACTAATCATCAGGGAGATGCAAATCAAAACCACACTGAGATACCACCTAACTCCAGTCAGAATGGCCATTATCAATAACTCAAAAAATAACCATTGCTGGAGAGGGTGTGGCGAAAAGGGAACACTTCTACACTGTTGGTGGGAGTGCAAACTAGTGCAACCTCTGTGGAAAACAGTATGGCAATTCCTAAAAGCTCTAAATATTGACCTCCCATGTGACCCTGCAATCCTCCTACTGGGAATATACCCTGAAGAACTCAAACCACTCTATAAAAAAAGATCCCTGCACATGTATGTTTATTGCAGCATTGTTTACAATAGCAAGAACCTGAAAGCAACCATGTTGTCCATCAAAAGAGACTGGATTACCCTTAACTGTACCCCACAAAACCATAATAAAAAATACTGATTAATAAAAAAAATTTTTTAAATTTTTTTTTAAATCAGCCGAGCATGGTAGTGTGTGCCTGTAATTCCGGCTACTCGGAAGGCTGAGGCAGAAGGATCGCCAGAGCCCAGTAGGTCGAGGCTATGGTGGCCGGGAGTGGCCACTGCACTCCAGTCTGGGCGACAGAGTGAGACTCCAACTCAAAAAAAATAAATAATAAAAAAAAAATGACAAGTATTCCTTGTGCATCTAAAAAAAAAATAAAATAAAATAATAATAAATAAATAATCCCTTACGTGTATTTAGGGCTCTGTGGCTCTGAGCGCTTTTCACAAGCACTCTCTGATTTGTTCCCCATGACAATGCTGGTGGGACCATGGGGCAGGTGTTCTCGTGGGACGGCAGGGGTCAGAGCACTCCCTCAAGGTCACACTGAGGAGGTGAGCTGGTTCAAGGGTCGGAATGCAGGTCTCCTGATCTTGGGGCTAGTTTCATTGATGGGATTAGTCCGAACAGCACACTCGGGCTCCCATTCCTGGGACTGATGCATTCTGACTCAGGGGTGTCCTAAAGTCTGGGGAGTCTCCCCTGAGGCCAGCATTCCCAAAGGCGTTGTTCTGGGTATGACTCTGTTGGGTTCAGGATCTCTGATGTCCCCTGGAGTCCCAGGGCCTCTCTGCAGTAGACCTCGCCTTTGTGAGTGAGGGCTGGGTGGAAGCACCATTCAGAGGCTTTGCCTGTCTTTCTGCCCAGTTGTTTTTTCGTGATTTATAAAATAATTTAATTCATGATTTGCAAACTGATGTGTGAGCATGAAGGACCCAGAGTGTATTAATTTGATCAAATAAAACTTAGAGCAAAGTTAAAAAAAAAAGAGAGACTGGATTAAAAAAATGTGATACATATACATGATGGAATACTACACAGCCATAAAAAAGAACAAAATCATGAATTTCACAGCAACTTGGATGGAACTAGAG
>NW_007258296.1:124571-134000 GCF_000164805.1 Carlito syrichta
CCAGTCAGAATGGCAATTATCAATAACTCAAAAAATAACAGTTGCTGCAGAGGGTGTGGCGAAAAGGGAACACTTCTACACTGTTGGTGGGAGTGCAAACTAGTACAACCTCTGTGGAAAACAGTATGGCGATTCCTAAAAGCTCTAAATATTGACCTCCCACATGACCCCACAATCCCCCTAATGGGAATATACCCTGAAGAACTCAAATTACTCTATAAAAAAGATACCTGCACACGTATGTTTATCGCAGCACTGTTCACAATAGCAAGAACCTGGAAGCAACCATGCTGTCCATCAAAAGGACTGGATTAAAAAAACGTGGCACAAATACATGATGGAATACTACGCAGCCATAAAAAAGAGCAAAATCATGAATTTCGCAGCAACCTGGATGGAACTAGAGTGTATAATACTGAGTTACCTCTCACAGAAACAAAGATCTGAGTATCACATATTCTCACTCATATAATGGACCTTGAACATCCAATGTAATACTATAAGAAAATGACTGACAGTGGTGGGAAACTATGGGCGGGAGATGGGATTGATGGTAGTAAACATCTGTCTGGGGACAGGGAGAAACCTCTTATCAACAAGGGTGCCTGAACAAAGCATATGTGTATACCTAACCCTTAACTGTACCCCACAATATCATGATAAAAAATTTTGATTATAAAGAAATAAATAAAAAATAACATAAAATATGTTTACATTTTTGACACCCCCTGAACATATGTGTGTATGTACATATATACACATATGAGTGTGTGTGTGTGTATGTGTGTATCAAAGAAAATATATACATACATACACATACAATGGTACAATGGAATGCTATTTAGCCATGAAAAAGAATAAAATTGTGTCTTTTTGTGCAGTATGAATGAAACCAGAGGACTTTATCTTAAGTGAAACAATGCAGGGTCAAAAAGTCAAGTACCAACCGGTGGCTCAGCCTGTAATCCCAGCACTTTGGGAGGCCGAGGCTACTGGATTGCCTGAGCCTGAGGGTTCGAGACCAGCCCCGGCAACTTGGCAAGACCTTGTCTCTACAATAAATAGAAACAATAACCAGGCATGGCAGCATGCACCTGTAGTTCCAGTTACTCGGCAGGTTGAGGTGGAAGGATCACTGGAGCCCAGCAGATCAACGCTGGGGTGGTCGTGAGTGTGCCACTGCTCTCCAGCCTGGGCAATGGAGTGAGACTCCAACTCAAAAATAAAAAAGTCAAATACCACATGTGTTCACTTATCAGTGGGAGCTAAATGAAGTGTACATGTAGACACAGAGTATAAAATAATAGTTATTGGAGTCTCAGAAGTGTGGGTGGGAGAAGGTGAGGGATGAGAAAAATATTTCCTGCTTACAGATTGGAAGAAGTAATATTTTGAAAATATTTTGAAAAAGTGATCTACAGATTCATTGCAATTCTATCAAAATACCAATGACTTTAGTCACAGAAATAGAAAAAACAGTTTTAAAACTCATATAGACCCTGAACAATTTTCATAATACTATAAGAAAGGGATCAGCAGTAGTGGGAGAGGGAGAGAGGCACACTTCATCAACAAGGTTCCCTGATCTCATACCAGGTGAAGGGAGGACCCATGTGAAGCTCGAACTTTACCTGTACGATGACCATTTGTATAGCTTATCCTGAATTGTACCCCACATTTTTAAAATAAAAAAATAAAAATAAATACAACTCATATAGAACCACAAAAGGCCCCGAATAACTTAATCAATCCTCAGCAAAAAAGAACAAAGCCAGAGGTATTGTACTACCTGATTCCATATTATACTACAAAACTATTGTAATCAAATCAGCATGGTAGTAGTATGAAAAAAGACACATACACCAGTGGAACAGAATAGAGAACCCAAAAATAAACTCCATGCACTTAAAGCCAGCTCATCTCAACAAAAACACCAAGAACATAAATTGAGGAAAGGAAAGTCTCTTTAATAAATGGTGCCAGGAAAACTGGATATTCACATGTAGAAGAATGATGCTAAATCTCCATCTTTTACCATATACAAAGATCAACATAAAGTGGATCAAAGACTTAGATGTAAGACCTGAAATTTAGAAACTACTAGAAGAAAACATTGGGGAAAAGCCACAGGTTATTGGTCTGGGCAAAGAGTTTTTGAGTAAGACCTCAAAATCGAAAACAACAAAAGTAAAAATAAATTATATTGAAATGAGCTAAAAAGCTTCTGAACGGCAAAGAAAATAATTAACAAAGTGAAGAAACAGCATACAGATTGGGAGAAAATACTTGCAAAATATCCATCTGACAAGGATTTAATAATCAGAAAATATAAGAAACTCAAACAAATAAATAACAAAATAAACTAATCCAATGTTTTGGTTTTTTTTATTTTTAAAATGTGGAGTACAGTTCAGGGTCAGGTACATAAGTGGTCATTGTACAGGTAAAGTTTGGGCCTCCCCTTGTTCCCCACTTTGCTTAGTCTGTGATTGGGTACCCTTATTGGTGTTATGTTTCCCCCTCCCCTGGCAGTATCCCACTACTACCAATCCCTTTCTTAGAGAATTATAATGAATGTTCAGGGTCCGCTTACAAGTGAGTACCTGTAGTACTCAGATCTTTGTTTCTGTGATAGATCACTGAGTACTATAGGTTCTAAATCCATCCAAGTTGCTGTGAAGTCCATATTTTTTATTTTTCTTTATGGCTGTGTGATAGTCCACCCTGTATATGTGTCACATTTTCTTTATCCAGTCCACTTTCAATGGGCAGCACAGTTTGTTCCATGTTTTTGCTATTGTGAATAATGCTGCAATAAATATGCGTGTGCAGGTATCTTTTTTATAGAGTGAATTTGAGTTCTTCTGGGTATATTCTTAGAAGGGGAATGCTGGGTCATAAGGAAGGTCGATCTTGAGATCTTTTAGGAATCGCCACACTCTTTTCATCAGAAGTTTTACTAGTTTGCACTCCTACCATCAGGGTAGAAGCGTTCCCTTTTCCCCGCATTCTCTCCATCAATTGTTGTTTTTTGAGCTTTTTTTTTTTTTTTTTTGAGTTGGAGTCTCACTCAGTCACCCAGATTGGAGTGCAGTGGCCGCTCCCGGCCACCGCAGCCTCGACCTACCTGCTGGGCTCTGGTGATCCTTCCGCCTCAGCCTTCCAAGCAGCTGGAACTACAGGCGTGCACTACCACACCCGGCTAATTTTTTGATTTATTGTAGAGATAAGGTCTTGCCTACCCAGGCGGGTCTCGAACCCATGGGCTCAGGCAATTCACTCACCTCAGCCTCCCAAAGGCGCGGGATTACAGGCTGAGCCGCCGATCCTGGCTTGTTTTTTGAGCTATTGATGATGGCCATCCTGACTGGAGTTAGGTGGTTTCTCAATGTGAGCAAAAGATATGAATAGACACTTCTAAGACAAAGACATACAAGTAGCCAACAGATACATGAAAAAATGCTCAGCCTCACTAATCATCAAAGAAATCCAATTTTAAAATGAGCCAAAAACCTGAATAGACATTTCTCAAATGAAGACATACGAGTGGCCAACAAGTAAATGAGAAAATGCTCAACATCACTGATCATCTGGGAAATGCAAATTAAAGCAATAAGATATCACCTTACCCAAATTAGAAGTGCTAAAATACAAAAAAGTCAAGTACTTATAAGGAACACATTTAACATACAAGGTTAGCATCCTTAATGCATAATGAGTTCTTTAAAATGAATTGGAAAAATCTTAACAGAAAATTGGCAAAGGAAATAGTAGACAAGTCACACACCCAAAAGAAACACAAATGGCTAAAAAGAGAAATTAAAATAGGAAAATAACATTTTTCATCTATCAAGTCAGAAAAATATGATACTGTATAATGCTGGATAAAACATTGGTGCTATGAGAGAAGCTATGTCAAAGTCTGCTAGTATAAGTATAAACTGGTTATTTTTTGAAGGATAAGCCAGATTCATACATCAATGTTTTCCAATTTTTCATAACTTTCAACCAATGATCCTATTTCTTGAAACCCTATACATTTAATCAAAGAAAAAAGTTTAAATGTGAAAGATAATTATATAAAGGTAAACCAAATATCAAATGAGAATAGTCAAATAAATTATGAATTTCTATGAGTCGTGTAAGATGGAATATAAAGCAGTCATTGAAATCTGTATTTTGAAGGATACATAGGACAAACTTTCAAGATATAATGTTAAGTGAAATAGCAACTATTAGATATAGCTGTAATTAATTATAAACAACCATTTACTAAAATACTAAGTAAAATCTGGTTAAATCATTATGTTATTTACTTGAAAGAATCATTGAAAATAGCATCTTTTCTGAATTCTTTCTCTTTCTTTGGTTTAAATTGTATTGAAAGGGGAAAGTATTAGCTCTGAAATCAGCAACTTGTGCAACAACCCTTTGAACTCTTTGAACATTCCTGCTTCAGTTCAATCTGTATGCTATATAAATGTGAGCCTGGGAGTTTTTCACTACGTTGAGGGTAAGTTTTTATTTTAATTAACGTATCAAAAGATATATATCATTGGGTTTGGTTTAAGGAAACCTATAATATTATTATTTCTATTGACACGACATATATACTTCAAGGTTTATGTTCAGTCACCTGACAAACAATAAACAAAAATAAGACGACCATTTCTGGAGAAGTTATTTTGTACATTCTCAAGACAAAAATAAATAGAAGTAAAAAAGAATGAGAAGAAAGAAGAGAAAAAAAGAGATGAAAGAAGTGAAAAGGGTTTCATCCTTTTGAGAGAGAACAAACATAAGCTTCATGTTTCTGATAGAAAACTTAACTTTGGGTCAGATTTCTAAATATGACAGTTACTGTCATCATAAGTATAGTCATCATTCCAAGGTAAGCACTGGAGACACGGAACAAATGATAATTTGTCAGCAACTCAGCATTTCTGCTTGAGCTTTTTTTTTTTTTACTAATTTTAACCACCACTAAGGTAGCTTAACAGTGCTTAGTATTTAGGAAATACTCATTAAATATATACCTTGATTGACTGAATAAACAAAGACTTTGGAAAAATCAACATTTTATCTATGTTAGTTTTTATATCATCATTTTTTAACTTCTGATTTATGGAAATCAGTAGTGTCTAAGAAGATAATTGGTGTGTGCCCTATGGTATTAAACTTTTAAAAGGTAGCTGTGACCATTCAATGACTTTTGGCAAAACTCTTAAGAAAAAAATTCACACTCAACTTTTCAGAAATGTATAAATTTAAACATATTTAATCATTAATATTCTAATGAAACATTGTCAGATAAAAATAATATGAAATATGTATTTAATTTTTTATTCTATCAATCATCAGTGAAAACAAATCTAAAGAATAACATTTTGCTCTAACACAAGGTCAAAAATGACAATGCCAAAATTGGTTTTTAGTGTCTCATATCTAGATAAGTTTTTTAGTTTTATTTTTTTTATTTGAAAATTATAATCACAGACCTCAGAAACTTTACACTATTTCCAAAAGGGACTAAATTTCTCAAATTTATAACTTCTGTAAGTTATTTTTAATTTACTTTAAATATTGTATACCGATTATGAATGTAATTTTAGACTCAATTTGTTAAAATCATTTAAAAATGTATTGACATTTACCTTCAACACATTTTTATCTTTATCTTCCCACAGAAAGGTGGTCACTGTGATATTTTTAGTCACTGATTTTTAAATGTGTAGTTAGCTACAAATCAAGAAATGTTGCAAATGAAGAAAAATGATTGGTAAGAAATTGAAATACACAGGTAATTTAAAAACATGTGTTTTAACCACTGGGGTTTCTCTTCCTTTTCTCATGCTCCAATTTTCCAACCAAGTCTTTAATTGGAGCTATTAAACATTTTTAAGAGTCTACTTTTGCTTTTTTTTTTTTTCCTGGTTTTTATTTCTCTCTTAGACCTCTAGTGGAGGGCACAGGAGAGAAAAAATGAACATTAAGTATCAGGAAACCTGAATATCAATGAACAACCAAGAGAGCCAACTTTATGTGAAGTCCCATCCTAGACCATTTTGAATTTCACAAATTTGGTAACTTTTTTTAATGATAAAGAATCATAAGAGGCCGGGTTCGGTGGTTCAGCCTGTAATCCCAGCACGTTGGGAGGCCAAGGATTGACTGAGCCCACGGGTTGGAGACCAGCCAGGGCAATTTGGCAAGACCTTGTCTACGATAGAAAAAAAATTGGCGGGCGTGGTAGCGCATGTCTGTAGTTCCAGCTACTTGGAGGGCTGAGGCGGAAGGCTGGGGTGGCCATGAGCATGCCTCTGCACTTTCAGGCTGGGCGACAGAGTGAGACTCCAACTAAAAAAAAAATAATAACAGGAGATTTTTGCTTCTTCATTTTTCTAATTAAAGACTGACCTTTGAAAGCAACAATGTTACCATAATACTATAAGAAAGGAATTGGCAGAAGAGGGATACTGCGGGGGTGGGGGACTCACATTAACATCAAAAAGGGTATCTGGTCTCACACCATGCAAAGTGGAGATCAAAGGGAGACCCAAACTTTACCTGTACAATGCCCACTTATATGCCTAACCCTGAATTGTACCCCATATCTTCAAAATAAAATAAAATAAAAATAGAAGTAAAATCATGATTTCATGCCCCTAAAAAAGAGCAACAACAAACTAATCTCAACATCATTTATAAGTTTAAAATAAAGGCATTTTACAACAAAAAATGATCTAGAATTGGCTAAAAATAAATTATAGTTCTTTATGTTCTGCATATTCAGATTCCGGAAAAAACTTTTTTTCTTTATTTTTCTCATTTAGCTAAAGACTAAAACAAATTTTGTCACATTTCAGTACTTATCTGTGAATCTGTTCTTAAGAAACCCTAATTTATGAATTTGTGGAATAAAAGGATGAATAATACACAGTATCTGCATTTACCAAATTTAGGATCTAGGAAAGAGATAAGAGGAACAACCAAAATTAAAATGAAGATCCCAGCTGGAAACAATAAGAACTAAAAAAAAAAAAGTCATGACTAAAAGAAAAGGCCAATATGTATGAAGTCATTCTACTTGCGCCCCATGAACCTATATGGTAGGTACGGTTACTATCCTCATTACAGACAAAGAAACTACAGCTGAGGAAAGGTGTGTGATTTATTCTAAGTGGTAGTTTGTGAATGATGAACCTGGATTCAAACATATATCAATTTGACAGAATTTTGTCACTGGAAGAATTGGAGCAGAACCGAGAGAATTTGGTTCATGGAGAAAATTTCAAAGAGAGGATTCCCATGAACCCTTCAGCACCTTCCTTCCCATTTGTAGTAGGGTATATTCTCAGCAGAAAATTGAGAACTAAAAAGAGGACACTTGACTAAGTATTCAGGGGTGTGTGTGTGTGTGTGTGTGTGTGAGAGAGAGAGAGAGAGAGAGAGAGAGAGAGAAAGTTGCAGGGCAAAGCCTTGTAGAATATCTGGAGGACAGGAAGATAAAATAACACTGGTAAAGGTAATAGAGAAGGAGTCCGGTCCAGAGGACTAAAAAGGATGATATTGATGAATAAACCACCCACAAAGAAACATGAGCAGCAGTACATGTATTGAAATATGAGTCATTCTTCTTTATATTAAGGCATCTTTCCACGTCATTACATAATTAAGTAATATCACTCTGAATATCTAATGAAAGTCTTTTGATTTGTAAATTGTAAAATCATAAATCAGAGTGGATGTCAGGTTCTGTTCTTCTTAAGGCTTGGAGATTTTAGGAAGAAATTGTCATTGAGTGATTTTAAATTCCTTGATTTTGTTGTTGTTTTATTTTCTTTTTTCTCGTATGAGAACCTTGAATTTGCACGACGGAAGCGACCTGGTTTTTTTTAATTTGATTGTCTTTATTTTGCAGTTGATTTGAGTGTTGCACAGTCTCTGAACAAATATGTCTTTCTACCTCTGAAGCACATGATTCCTCTTAAATTTCTCTACAACTCAAAGTTTAAATCTTCTATTCATTTTCAACCTATCTAGTTTCCCCAAGAATTTTGCTCATGAACGTGAATTACTAGAATTCTGGAAGTAATTATCTAATTTCTCCATGGGTAAAATGTAGGGCTTAGGAGTTTATTTAGGCGTTCAGTGATATCAAGGAATAATAAAAGCCCCCAAAGAAAAACAAAAGAAATGGTGCAATTTCAGTATTAGCTTGAGCTCAACATCCCCATATTAAAAGGGGGAAAGGTCTGAAAATTATTTCCTGGCAAATCTAAATATTGCTAGGAAAGAATTCTCAGAACTAAGAATCCAGAACTCATCAGCTCTAAATGCATTCTCAACATGCTGACTACCATTTCTGAGTTACAAAAAGATAGAACCTTAGATATCATAATGCTCTTTTGAGAAAAGAGAAGTCTGAAAGTGTTTGGATACCCCCCTCCCCCAAAAAACTGGCATTTATTTATTTAAAAATCTATGTATTTATTCTTACATGTTCAAGCTTCAGTCACCTAGGGGAGGACCTGATAAAAACAATTTATTCACAAAAAAATGTATATTTATTCTTACATGTCTAAACTTCAGTCACCTTCAAAGTACTCTTCATTTGATGCACTACACCTATCAAGACAATTTTCCACTTCTCAAAGCAGTTTTGAACTCATCAATCTTGATGTCTTTCAGTGCTTCCGCTGCTTTTTTGTTTTACCTTTTCCACATCAGCAAAATGTTTTTCTCTGAGGACTTTTTTCATTTGAGAAAACCAAAAAAGTTCCCTCGAGGTGAGCACTGGTGAATAGAGAAGTGAATTGCTTAGGAGAGAAAAAATCCAATCTTGACAATACCTTGTGAGTGCTATGAGGCTGTGAAATACTCAATTTAAGTCCAGCTACGATGGAACTGACTGCTTCCAGAACTGTCTCAAGGCCTTGCTAAGTCTAAGCATTTTATGGGGAACCCCATAAAAATTTAAAATTACCTAATGTATGGCAGTGCTCCCAGGAGTGATCATGAAGGAGCTTGTCTGGAGTTCATCAAGAAGTCTTTTTTTTTTTTTCATTTTTATTTATTTATTTATTCAATGATAAAGATGTGGGGTACAATTCAGGGTTAGGTATGCAAATATTGATTATGCAGGTACCCTTGTTGATGAGGTATGCCCCTCCTTCCCCTAGCAGTTTCCCTCAACTGCCAATCCCACCTCCCCTCCCCTGATAGTTTCCCATTACTGCCAAATGCTGTTTTATAGTATTATAATTGTTCAAGGTCCACTTATGAGTGAGAACATATGGTACTCTGTTCTTTGTTTCTGTGATAGGTCACTGAGTATGAGCGACTCCAAATCCATCCAAGTTGCTGTGAAGTCCATATATTTGTCCTTCTTTATGGCTGCATAATATTCCATTGTGTATATGTACCCTG
>NW_007258296.1:134020-158225 GCF_000164805.1 Carlito syrichta
CCAAAGAGGTTGCACTAGTTTGCATTCCCACCAGCAGTGTAGAAGCATTCATTTTTCTCCACATCCTCATCAGCATCTGTTGTTGTTTGTTTTATTAATGATGGCCATTCCTAGTGGGGTTAGGTGGTATCTCAGTGTAGTTTTGATTTGCATTTCTCTGATGATGAGTGAGGCTGAGCACTTTTTCATGTGTCTGTTGGCTGCTGGTATATCTTCTCCTGAGATGTCTCTATTCATGTCTTTTACCCACTTTTTAAAGGTACTGTTTGTTTTTTTTCCTTTTGGCATGTTTGAGTTTCTTGTAGATCCTAGATGTTAGACCTTTGTCCAATATACAGTTGGCAAATATTTTTTCCCATTCTTTGGGCTGTCTCTCTGCTCTCTTGATGGTTTCTTTTGCTTTGCAGAAGCTCGTTAGTTTGATGAGGTCCCACTTGTCTATCTTATTTCTTAAGACATTGACCTTTATGGTTCTGAATAGGAATTGGTTGCCAGTTCCAATTTCCATAAGGATGTCTACTGCATTTTCTAAGATTCTTATAGTTTGAGGTTTTACGTTTAGGTCTTTGCTCCATTTAGAGTTAATTTTTGTGCATGGTGATAGGCAGGGGCCCTGTTTCAGTCTTCTGCATGTGGTCAGCCAGTTTTCCCAGCACCATTTTCTGAATAGGTTCTCCTCTCCCCAGTGGATGTTTTTGAAGGCTTTGTCAAAGATAAGCTGGTTGAGGAATTGAGGCTTTGCTTCTGGAATCTCTATCCTATTCCATTCATCTATGTGTCTGTTCTTGTACCAATACTAGGCTGTTTTGATTACTGTAGCCTTACAGCAAAGTTTGAAGTCTGGAAGTGTGATCCCTCCTGCTTTGTTTCTTTTGCTAAGGATTGTTTTGGCTATTCGTGGTCATTTATTTTTCCATATGAATTTCTGTATTATCATTTCCAGGTCTGAGAAGAATGCTGTTGATAATTTAATGGATATTGCATTGAATCTGTAGATTGCCTTTGGTAGGATGGACATTTTAGCAATGTTGATTCCTCCTATCCATGAGCATGGAATATTTTTACATTTGTTTGTGGTTCTTGAATTTCTTTGAGCAGCATATTATACTTCTAATTGTAAAGGTCTTTCACTTCTCTGGTTAGGAAGATGCCAAGGTATTTCATTTCTTTGTAGCTATTGTGAATGGGATTGTGCTTTTTATTTGGTTCTCTGCCTGCTTGTTGTTGGTGTATAGGAATGCAACTGTCTTTTGCATATTTAGTTTGTACCCTGAGACTTTGCAAAGTCCTTTAGCAGTGCAAGTAAGTTTTTGACAGATTCTCTTGGATTTTCAAGGTATAGGATCATACAATCAGCAAAGAGGGATAACTTGACTTCCTCTTTTCCTATTTGGAGACCCCTGATTTCCTTCTCTTACAATTTCCCGAGCTAGGACTTCCAACTCGATATTGAATAAGAGGGGTGAGAGTGGGAAGCATTGTCTTGTTCCAGTTTTCAGGGGAAATGTTTCCAGTTTCTGTCAATTTAGCAATATGTTAGTTGTAGGTTTATCGTAGATGGCACTATTTTGAGGTATGTTTTTCTATACCTAAGTGTTTGGGGATTTTTATCAAGAAGGATGCTGGATTTTATCAAAAGCTTTTTCTGCATCTAATAAGATAATCATGTGGTTCTTGTTTTAACATCTGTTGATGTATTTAATGACATTTATGGTCTTGTGAATGTTGAACCAGTCCTGCATCCTGGGGATGAAGCCTACTTGGTCATGGTGGATGATTTTTGGATCCGATTTGCTAGAATCTTGTTGAGCATTTTTGCATCTATGTTCATAAGGGATATTGGACTGTAGATCTCTTTTTTTGTTGGATCTTTATCCGGTTTGGGTATCAGTGTGATGTTAGCTTTGCAAAATGATTTGGGGAGAATTCCATCTTTCTTAATTGCCTGGAATACTTTCAGTAGGATTGGTATCAGCTCCTCCTTGTTCATTTTGTAGAATTCTGCTGGAATGCCATCCAATCCAGGGCTTTTTGTGGTAGGTAGTTTTTGTATGACAGAGAAAATTTCCTGGGTTGTTATTGGTCTATTTAGTGTCTCAATGTCTTCTTGTTTTAACCTGGGGAGGTTGTGTGATGTCAGAAAGTTCTCCATTTCATTTAGGCTATCAAGTTTGTTTCCATATAGGTGTACATAGTAATCTCTGATAATCTTTTGTATTTATTCGGGGTCAGTTGTGATTTTTATCTTTTGTATTTCTGATTGTGTTTATTTGGACTTTTTCTTTCTTTTTCTGGCTAGGAACCCATCAATCTTGTTAGTTCTTTCAAAGAACCAGTTTTTTGTTTTGTTGACGTTTTCTATGATATTTTTGTCTTCTATGTCCTGTATTTGGGCTCTATTTTGGTGATTTGGATTTTTTTGCTAAAGTTGGGGTTTTGGTGGTCTTCTCTTTCCAGCTCCCTTAGGTGATTTGTTAGACTCTCAACTATTGATCTTTCTATTTTCTTGATGTGTGCTCATAGAGATATAAATTCCCCTCTGAGAACTGCTTTCAGGGCATCCCAGAGATTTTGGTAAGATGTTTTTCATTTTCATTTGTTTCCAGGAATCATTCAATTTCTACTTTGATTTCAGTGTTGACCCAGTAGTTGTTCAGCATCATGCTATTTAGTGTCCATGTCTTTGTGGGCTTTGGGGAAATGTTGTTGGTGTTGATATTTATTTTTATTCCACTGTGGTTAGAGAATGTGCATGGCAAGATTTCAACCTTATGGAATTTATTTATACTTTATTTATTGCCAAGCATGTTATCAATCTTATAGTATGTTCCATGTGATGATGAGTAGAATGTATATTCTGTGGTTGTTGGGTGGAATAATCTGTAGGTATCTATTAAGTCCATTTGGTTGAGCGTCAAGTTTAAGTTCTGGATCTCCTTGTTGATTTTTTGCCTTGATGATTTTTCTAGGGCTGTCAGTGGGGTTTTCAAGTCCCCTGCTATAATAGTGTTAGAGTCAATATCATTTTTTAGCTTACTTAATAGTTGCTTTATAAATGCCAGTGCTCCTGGGTTGGGTGTGTATATGTTTAGGTTGGACATTTCTTGTTGATGGAGTGAACCTTTTATCATTATGCAGTGTCCTTTTGCATCTTTTTAAATTTTTGATAGGTTAAAGGTTGTTCTGTCTGATATTAAGATTGCAACTCCTGTCTTTTTTGTGAAAAAAAGAAGAAACTCATTTTCCAACCTTTAACTTTGAGTTTGTGTGCATCCCTTGAAGTGAGATGAGTCTCCTGGATGCAGCAAATAATTGGGTCATGGTTTCTAATCCAGTCTGCCATTCTGTGACTTTTCAGTGATGCATTTAGTTCATTCACATTCAGACTGATTATTGAAATATGATTGTTTATTCCTGTCATGATTCTTATAAAGTTTTTCCTTCGTTTGTTGTTTTCTTTTGGTTTTAGGGTTAATGTATGTGTGTGTTTTCAAGTTTCTTGTTGCACTGTATTCTCTGCTGATTCTGTGCTCTGTTGTTCTCTTGGGGAGTATGTGGTCAATCTTTTTCTTCTTTTTTCTGAGCGTAATACCTTTTTAAGTGTCTCTGTAGAGCTGGAAGCTGCATAATCTCTTAGGGATTGGATGTTTCAGGAGGATTTCAATTCTCCTTCACTGATGAAACTGAACTTGGCTGGATAGGAAATTCTTGGTTTAGATTATATATCTTTGAGGAGTTTGAATATAGGGCTCCAGTCCCTTCTTCCTTGTAGTGTTTCTGCTAATAGATCTGCTGCTATTCTGATTGGTTTTCCCCAGTAGGTAGTCTGACCTTTCTCTCTTGCTGCCTTTAGGATTTTTTCTTTTGTGCCTACTTTGTGTAGGCAAATTTCTATGTGTCTGGGGGTTGGTCTTTTCATTTGATGCCTTGTGGAGGTTCTCTGTATCTCTTGTGCTTGACTGGTCACATCTCTGGTAATCTGAGGAAAGTTTTTCTTGGGTTACTTCCTGGACTACTTGCTCCAAGTTGTACTCCATTTCCCTTTCTTCTTCTGGGATACCAATCAGGCATAGATTCAGCCTCTTGATATACTCACACATCTATTGCAGGTTTTTTTCTTTCTTTCTGAGTCTTCTTTCTATTTTTTTTACATATTGGGTCAATTCCATGTTCTGCTCTTCAAGTTCTGAGATTCTTTCTTCAGCTGGATTAATTCTGCTTTCCATGCTTGTCATCTTGTTACTTATTTCCTGGATGAATTTTTTTTTATTGCCAAAATCTCTGTTACAAGTTCTTTCAGTGTTGCATTTTTTCTTTCTTGAGTCCTACTCACTGTTTCCATCCATTCCCTAATCCCTGTCATATTCTGGGACAATCGTTGGTGACTTCCATTGTTTGGGTACCAAGGTCTGATTTTTCAGGAGTTTTGTCTTTGGTACACTTGAAATTGCTTGAGGTCTTCCTTTGGTTTTTCCTCATTTGTGACAGATGTCTTGTTTTTCTCTTTAGTTCTATTATTCAGTGTCGGTGAGAAAGGCTTTCCCTTCTGATGTTTGCTCAGACCTCTATTCTTCCCTGATTTGGGCTCTGGATTTGTTCTATTTCAAAATTGGATGGTGGATAGTTTGCTTTGCTGTCTCTTATAGGTTTTGAAATTTGTATAAAGTGGGGGACAGGGCGCTAGAAATCAAATACTACTTGCAAATTAAAAATGTTCACTTATTGTGGTGTGTGTTCCCTGAGACCCACTCCCCACTACCACTCTATATGGCGATGCAAAGCAGAAACCAATGCAAAAGCAACTGAACACATACACACTCCAAAACAAACTGGAATAACAACAAAGCTAAACAAAACAATCAGCAGCAAAAAGACCCCCAAGAAAACTAAACATACACACACACCTAGCACAAAGTGAATAGAGAAGAAAAACAGAAAGACCAAAGGAAAAAAAGGGGTGGATTCAGGTCAAACCCTCACACATCTATTGACATAGCCCTTAAACTATAAAAAATGAATGCAAAAAAGACCCAGAAGAACAAAACAAACAACCATAACAAAATCAAAAGATAAACACTCAGTCATTCACATACACACCTAAACAGCAAATGACAAATAGAAGAAAGAAACCTAAAAAAGAAAAGAAAAAGAAAATAAATTTTTGGGGGGGGATGCAGATCAAGCCCTCACATATACACTCATGCACAAAGAAAAATTCTTTTAAAAATAGATGAACTAACAAGCAAAAAGCCAAAAAAAAATTTTTTTTTTAATTAAAAAATAATGGAAAATTAAAAGAAAAAAACTTGTCCTCTTGCAGCAGGCTCTGTAATTGTTCCTCTAATCAGGTCTCTTCTGCAGAGCCACCTCTTCCACTCTCTCCTCAGGGAACAAGCAGGGAAGGAAGGACAGTGGAGGTAGGTGGGGCTGCAGGCCTCCCCTCCCACTCTCGTATTGTCAGGGAGGGCTCTGGTGGGGAGATATGGGGCTGTGTCTTCCCCAGGTCTGTATTCTCACTGGGGTGCCTCAGCCAGGCCTATCCTGGAAGGGAGCTCTCCTATTACAACTGACGTCCAGGCTTGTCCCTCTCAGTCGTGGCCCAGCTGCGTGGGTCTGACGTTCAGAGGATTCCTGGGAAGGAGGGGGTTTGGGTCAGCCCTGGACTCACCACTGATCTCTTTGGAGTTCTTTCTCTTCCTTTTCTGGCCACACCCTTTGAACCACAGCTGGATCAGAGTAGGGGGTGGAGTGACTGGAACTCAGCTCTCCTCAGGTCACTCTGAGCTTTGTGCTCTCAGGATATTCCCTTTGGGACAGGATCAAGCCCTGAGTAGTTGATCCACCAGTCACAGAGATCAGTTCTGTCGGTCTCTGGTAATCAAGTTGGAGCAGTTTCCGGCCACGCGTTCAATTTGGCGGTGGGGTGCCTCTCTTTCCCTTTTCCATGGGATCTTGCCTCTGGACTCCCTCCGCAGCCCCTGCCAGGTGCTGAAATGATGCGGCAAAGCCCTGAGCAGTCCCTCTTCTGCTTCCATGGTGTGGGAGCGCCTGGGGCAATAGTGCCTCTCTGCCTCTTTTCGAAAGGAAAACTTCTGTCCGTTTTAAAAGAAACAATGGGGCTCCAGACCCGGAAAGAGCCAAGGACAAAGTAGAGAAGCTGCAGCACCTGCTGTTGCACCAGGTGCCTGGTCACCCGCTGACGAGCCCCGCTTAGACAGTCTCTCCCAGAGTTTTCTTGCCAGGGAGGATTTTTTATTTAAAAAAGAAAAGAAGAGAAAGAGAAAATGATGCTCGGCTTCTGTATCCCAGGAATCACTAGGGTCCAAGCCCAGACATTGTGGCGCCAGCCACTGCACCAGGAGAACCCTGGCCGCTAGCTCCCTAGCCCTCACTCAGTTAGCCAGCCCCATACCCACTTGCTCACCAGCACAAACACACAATTTTCCATACACTCACTCCCTCACACAGGGACTCACATGGTCCGACTGGCTCGGCCACCATCTTCCCCGCCTCTCTCAAGAAGTCCTATTTAAGGGGAATAAGTGGGCGAGCTTAGGTTAATGGCTCTCGAAGTAAGAACCAGATGCCAGGTATAGTTTCAGGCTAGTCACCCTCAAGTGTGATGGACCTGGAGCAAGCAGGAGGATCATTCCTGAACAGGTTGCTGATTTCTTGAAGCTCAGTGATTAAGTAAGGATGGATGCAGATGATAAGCATATAATCAAGAAACGACTTGACTGAAATGTGTTATGCACAACCAATAACTTAATGTCCTATATAATATTAAAAACGAACATTACTGTGTTAATATTCCTGATTATGAATAGTTCGAGTTGGTACAAGATTTGTGTTTGATAGATTATTAATGAATTTATATACTAGCTTATATGCATGGGGGATGTAATTTAATACATGATCAAACACAAATGTGCTGTGTAAGATTAAGAATACTGGTACTAATACATAGTCATGGAGACAAGCAATGCATGAAGTACATAGGAAGGAATCAAGTGTGAAGACATTATATGTTTTTCTTCAATACTGATATAGTACTTGAAAATAATAAATTGCATCTCAAGTAGAAAAATCAGGGAATAGTTTAAGTAGAATTTCAGTTTTGGGTTCTGATGGTGGGGTGTAAGGTTTTTTCTTTAAGCTGCCCTAGGGAGAATTCTTCTCTATTTTTGGTTTACAAGACCAAAGTAATTTTCATATTACAGGGACCATCACCTGAGTATTTTGTTTTTGAGTAAAGTAATTGCTGGTATTAAAACAGAGCCTGGTCACCCTAGCATCTCATTCCCATCCACAAGAGAAAAGCCTGAGGCTCAGAAAAATATCGAAGGTGCTCCAGGACACACAGCTTATACCGTGGGGCCCCTGCCTGCTTTGCCCAAGTCTCTGTGACCTGTATGTGGGCGTTATTTGTGAACATATTAATATTTGAAAAAAATAAAGCATGAATGGAATTGTGAAAAAAAATTTAAAAATAAGAATAATGAAGAAATAAAGAATGGAGGCTGCCTGGCCAATGAAAATAAATAAAAGGATGTTCAATAGGTTAACCCCTGATTCTTGTAAGTATTAACAAGTCCGCTACTAGAATTCAGAATAGGCATTGCTTTAGTGGTCAGAAAATTATACTTTGACACAAACAAATGGAGAAATATTCCATGCTCATGGATTGAAAGAATCAACATTGTTAAGATGTCCATCCTACTCAAGGCAACCTACAGATTCAATGCAATACCCATTAAATTACCAACATCGTCCTCCTCTGACCTGGAAATGACAGTACATAAATTCATATGAAACATAAATGACCAAGTATAGCCAAAGTAATCCTCAGCAAAAGAAACAAAACAGGAGGCATCATACTTCCAGACTTTAAACTTTACTATAAGTCTATAATAATCAAAACAGCCAGGCATATAGACCAATGGAAAAGGATTGAGATTCCAGAAGCAAAACCTTAATTTTTCAACCAACTCATCTTCAACAAAGTCTCTACCAATAAGCACTGGAGAGAGGAAAAGCTATTCAGTAAATGGTGCTGGGAAAACTAGTTGACCACCTGGGAAGAATGAAACAGGATCCCTACCTATCACCATTCACAAAAACTAACTCTAAATGGACCAACAAACTAAACACAAAACTTTAAACTATAAGAATTTTAGAAAATGCAAGAGACACCCTTACAGAAATTGGAAATTGGCAACCAATTCCTAGACCTCATCAAACTGAAAACCTTCTGCAAAGCAAAAGAAACTATCAAGATAGCAGGGAGACAACCCACAGAATGGAAAAAAATATTTTCCAACTGCTTATCTGATAAAGGCATAACATCCAGGATCTACAAGGAACTCAAACAAGCCTAAACAAACAGCCCTATTAAAAAGTGGGCAAAAGATATGAATAGTCATTCCTCAAAAGAAGACATACAAGAAACCAACAGATACATGAGAAAATGTTCAGCCTCACTAATCATCAGAGAAATGCAAATCAAAACCACAGTGAGATGCCACTCAATTCCAGTCAGGATGGCCATCATTAATAACTCAAAAAACAACAGATGCTGGAGAGGATGAGGAGAAAACAGAATGCTTCTACGCTGTTGGTAACAGTGTAAATAAGTATAACCTCTATGGAAAACAGTGTGGTGATTTCTAAAAGATCTAAAAATCGACCCTCCACATGACCCAACAATCCCCTTTCTGGAAATATACCCAGAGGAGCTCAAATCATTCTACAAAAATGATACCTGTGCACACATGTTTATCACAGCATTATTCACAATAGCAAAAACATGGAACCAACCATGCTGCCTATCAAAAGTGGACCGGATTTTTTTAAAGTACTATATATGCACAGTGGAGTACTATAAAGGACAAAATTATGGACTTTGCAGCAACTTGGATTGGCTTAGAGTCTATAATACTCACTGATTTATCACAGAAAAAAAGAACTGAGTACCACATGTTCTTATTCATGAGTGGATCCGGAACATATATCATAATACTATAAGAAAGGGATTGGCAGTAGCAGGATACAGCTGGGGGAGTGTGGGGGGCACATATCATCTGTAAGCATGCCTGAACCAGGTTAAGTGAGGATCAATGGGAGATATAAACTTCACCTGTACTATAACCACTTATGTACCTAATACTGATCTGTACCCAACATCTTAAAAAAAAAAAGAAAGAAAATAATACTTCATTGTTTGGATGGGTGAAGTATTGGGATGATGGCTGGGGTTCGTTTGGAGAAGACAAGGGTCAGGACTTTTCCTAATTTATTGGTATGGAGCATGACTACATAGGCAAATAGTAAATATCAGCCGTGTTTATTATGGCGAGGTGCACTAAGGGGATTGGCCGGAGCGTGGTTGTCTGGGTCTCCTGGTAAGTCTGGTGCCAATAAGACTAGTATTGGGAATAATATGAAAGGAAAATTGGGCCTAGAATGTCCTTAATGTGTGGTATGGGTGAAGTGGAATTTTATCTGAGTCTGATGAAATTCCTGATGGGTTAAGTAAGGATGGATGGAGGTGATAAGTATATCGTCAAGAAATGATTTGACTGAAATGTGTTATGTACAACTGACAATTTAACATTCCATGTAATACTGAAAACTAACATTACTGTGTAAATATTCCTGTAGAGAAAGAAGATGAACAATTGTGAGAGCAGAGATAACAGATGGCAGGAAAAAATGAAAAGCAAAAAATTATGTTACGGTTGCTTTGTCAACTGGAAATTCATCACTGATCCATTCTACTAGGCTAGTATCAATATATGGAATGGTCAATAGGAGATTAGTCATTACAGTGACACCTCAGAAGGATATTTGGTCTCATGGAAGGTCATAAACTATCAATACTGTGGTGATAACTGCAATAAAAGGATAATGCCTATGGTTCAGGTTTCTAAAAAGGTGTAGAATCCATAATATAGGGCAAATTGTACATGCCTAAATAAGCAGACAAAAAATATAGATGCTCCATTAACATGCACATATCAAATAATTTGAATAACATCTCCACAAATATGAGTTACCGAGGAGAATGTAGTTACTGTATCTAATGTATAGGGTATGACTAGAGATAGTCCTGTGATCATTTGTAAGGCCAAGCAGACTCCTAGGTGGGAGCCAAAGTTTCGTAGTGCAGAAATATTTGAAGGTGCTGGAATGGAAGATCAATGGACTAGAATGTATTTAATTGTGTATACGGGTGAAATGGAATTTTGTCTGAGTCTGATGAATCAGTGGTTAATGATCAAGGGGCAGGAATGGCTATGGAGAATGAGGACAGGGGATCATCAGCGTATTTAACATTGCCTCTGGATAACTTGACTAGATGCAATATTCATCCCCAAAAAAAGGAAGATGAGGGTTAAGGGGTAGAGACTGGATATTTAGCTGAAGAGAATTCTACAATCAGCATGGAAGAGAAAGATCGGAGTAACACCAATGAAGACTGGAATATACAAAAACACTTAGCATTCATTCATTTAAATATTTATTTACTTATTTAGCAAGAATGGGATTTCTTTCCTGCTTAACTGCTCCTCTCCCATATACTGTAAAAGAAAACTTCCTTTGCGGACACATTCTGCTCACTTACTCAAAGCTGACAATCTTTCATGCAAGGAAGAGGCTTCAGCAAAAAGAATTGCTTGAGGAAACTCACACCAGCAACTACAACCATAAACTTAATTCTTTATTTACAAATATAGGTGGATATTCAGTGATCACTAGACATTTAAGGAAAATTGAGGTAATGGATGCAATGATTTTTCAAAGATACTTGTATAAAGTTTCAGGTTATCACGTTGCCCTTTTGGTCCACAATGTAGGCCAAGCTTAAGAAATATAGTACCCAAGGGAAGAAGAGGAAAGATACTCTTTTAAGAATCCAGAGGGTAGGGGAAAGGAACTGCAACACTGGGGAGAGTTCCACAAGATAAGGGTTTTGGAGAAGGCTTTATGAGAAAGGGAGAAAGACAATATCCTTGCCTCACCTCAATTCCAACCATTTCCGTTTCTATGCTATTCAGGGTGGTAAGCAACACCACACACAAATAGAAGTATCTAAAGAGAAAAGAAGTTTAATTTCCCAAATACATAAGAATGTCAAAGAAAATAAATATTAAAAAAGAAGAGGCTTCATGTTTGCAGAGAACTATTCACAGTTAACATTGTCATTATTTGATTCTCTTCCAAGTCGCATGGGATCTGTGGCAAAGGTTTTGATATTTCTGCTCAAAGGCATCCACCCCCATCACTCCACCAAAGCACCTCTTGCAAATATCACTAATGAACACTGAGTAGCTAAGGATCACAGACAGCTCTTCAGTTTTCCTCTTACTCTAACTTTCGGCATCATTTGATATGATGACCTCTCCCTTGCTTCTTAAAATGCTCCCTTCCTTTAGTTTCCATTATATCAGATAAGCTCATGTGCACCCCTGCCTCTCCTCTGTCTCTTTTGCAGGTTTATCCATTTCATAGGCAAAGTCCTGGCAGAAAACTCAAATAGTTAACTGAAAGCCTCTTTACAGGTGTGGGCAAGGTTAAGATGAGGTGAATATTCAGAGACAGTCAGCAGGAAGCCATGACTGTCCCTATGTTTGAAGGGGAAAGAAGAAAAGGATGCTGTTACCTAAGCCTAGGGACATGCCTGGAGCCTGAATCCTTAAAGATGAGCTACCAGAGGGGAATCAAGACAAAAATGCACAGCTGTCACTAGAACTACATCTAGGCTGTGAGAGAACAAAGAGCAGGTTAAAAAAAAAAAAAAAACCCTGACCTCTTTCTCTTCCTATGCTCAAATTCCCACCATGCCTCCCATTCACTGACCCATCCAGAAACCAGAAGGCAAAAAAAAGCCCTGGTGATGCAGTTAGGAAAGGTCAACACCCTCTACTTTCACAGAGCATGAGAGAGAATGTCTGAGAGTGGATTGGATGACAGGCAAACAGGACATTGCCAGTACATTTCTCCACTGCCCAGCCATTTATTTAGATTTAATTCAAATGTCAGGACTCCTTACCTCCTTACAATCAAGTCTCAGGCTCTCTCTATTTCTCACTCAATCCTCTCCGTTGGGCAGTGCTCCCAACTTCAATTTCTACCTCTGATCAGATGACCCTCAAATACATATCTCTAGCATAATCTCTCCTCTGTTCTAGACTTGAATATTCACTTGACTTCCTCATGTAGAAGAACCAAGGACTCCTCAAATTAAACACTTCAGAATGATGTCTCAGTCTCTTCTACTTCCTGCTGTCTATGCCCTTGACACCCCTCCCACCATCACACAAACAATAAAAAACCCGGTTCCTCTTCCAGTATTTTATCTTGAGTGGTGCTACTGTACATCCAATCATCCAAGCCGGAAACCCTTGAGACTTTCCCTCCTCTCACCCTTCACATCTAATCTAATGGCTCTTTAGTTGTGGACGTCTCTCCACACCCACTGACACACCCCAGGGCAGTCTCGCACCTGAGCTCCTGGAACAGCCAGTAGTTGCAATTGCCAGTCCTCCTCTGTCCTGTCTTGTGTGGTCATACCCATTGTTTTCTTTTGACATCTAATCATTTGTATTTACTTGTGTAATTACACTGACAATGGTCTTTAGTTTTTATTTTATTTTAAAGATGTGGGGAACAATTCAGAGTTAGGTACATAAATGGTCATCATACAGGTGAAGTTTGGGCTTTCCATTGGTCCTCACTTCACCTGGTTTGGGATCAGGTAACTGTTATTAGTGTCATGTGCCCCACCCCCAGCAGAGGTGGGGGTTCTCCTTCATGGAGAATTATGATAAATGTTCAGGGTCCACTTATGAGTGAGAACTTGTGGTACTCAGTTCTTTGTTTCTGTGATAGAACACTGAGTGTGATAGATTCTAAGTCCATACAAGTTGCTGCAAAGTTCATAATTTTGTCCTTCTTTATGGCTGCATAAAAGTCCATTGTGTATATGTACCACTTTCTTTTTTTTTTTTATCCAGTCCACTTTTGATGGCAGCACAGTGAATAGTGCGGCAATAAATAGGCATGCACAAGTATCTTTTTTATAGAATGATTTGAGTTCCCCTGGGTATATTCCCAGAAGGGAATTGCTGGGTTGAATGTGAGGTCAATTTTTAGATCTTTCAGAAATTGCTACACTGCATTCCACAGAGGTTGTACTAGTTTGCATTCCCACCAACAGTGAAGGAACATCCTTTTCTCCACATCCTCTCTAGCATTTGTTGCTTTTTGAGTTATTAATGATGGCCATCCTGGTTGGAGTTAGGTGGTGTCTCAGTGTGGTTTTGATTTGCATTTCTTTGATGATTAGAGAGGCTGAGCGTTTTTTCATGTCTCTGTTGACTTGCTCGTATGTCTTCTCTTGAGAAGTGTCTATTTATGTCTTTTGCCCACTTTTTAATGTGGCTATTTGTTTGTTTGTCTGTTTTTCCTTTTGTCAAATTTGAGTTCCTTATAGATCCCAGATACTAGGCCTTTGTGAGATATACAGTTGGCAAATATTGTTTACCATTCTGTGGGTTGTCTCCCCACTCTCTTGATAGTTTCTTTTGCTTTGCAGAAGCTTTTTAATTTGATGAGGTCCCATTTGTCTATTTTATCTCTTCAGGAATGGGTTATGGAGCTTTGATCAGGAATTGGTCGCCTAGTCCTATTACTGTAAGGACGTCTCCTGCATTTTCTAAGATTCTTATAGTTTGAGGTTTTATGTTTAGGTCTTTAATCCATTTAAATTTGATTTTTATGTTTGGTAGGGGTCCAATTTTTTCTTCTTTGGATAGACAGCCAGTTTTCCCACACCATTTACTGAATAGTTTTTCCTTTTCCCAGTGGCTGTTGGTGGAGGCTTTGTTAAAGAAGAGTTGCTTGAGAAATTGAGGTTTACTCCGGAATCTCTATCCGGTTTGATTGTCCATATGCCTGTTCTTGTACCAATCCCAAACTGTTTTGATTATTGCAGCCTTATAATAAAGTTTAAAGTCAGGAAGTGTGACACCTCCTGCTTTGTTTCTTTTACTGAGGATTGTTTTGGTTATTCATCATTATTTATGTTTCCATATGAATTTCTGAATTGTCATTTCCAGATCTGAGAAGAACGACATTGGAAATTTAATGGGTATTGCATTAAATCTGTAGATTGCCTTGGGTAGGATGGACATCTTAACAATGTTGATTCTTCCAATCCATAAGCATGAAATTTTTTTCTATTTGTTTGTGTCATCTTTGATTTCTTTGAGCAGTGTTTTGTACTTTTCATTGTAAACATCTTTCAAGTCTCTGGTTAGGAAGATGCCAAGATATTTGATTTTTTGTGGCTATTGTGAATGGGATTATGCTTTTTACTTGGGTTTCCTGTTTGTTTATTGTTGGTATATAGAAATGCGACTGTCTTTTGCACATTTATTTTATACCCTGAGACTTTGCCAAAGTCTTTTATCAGTGCAAGGAGTTTTTTGACAGATTCTCTTGGGTTTTTGAGGTACAGCATCATGTCATCTGCAAAGATGGATAACTTGACTTCCTCTTTTCCTATTTGGATACCCCGATCTCCAATCTTATCTGATTGTTCTATCTAGGACTTCCAACACAGTGCTGAACAGAACGGGTGAGAGGCAGCCTTGTCTTGTTCCAGTTTTCAGGGGAAATGCTTCCAGTTTTTCTCCATTTAGAAATGTGTTGACTGTGGGTTTTTCTTACATGATGCGACTATTTTGAAGTATTTTCCTTCTATACCTAGATGTTCAAGGATTTTTATGAAGGGATTCTGGATTTTGTCAAAAGCTTTTTCTGAGTCTAATGATATAGTCATGTGGTTCTTGTTTTTATATCTGTTATGGTCTTAAGGATGTTAAACCAGCCCTGCATCCGAGAGATGAAGCCCACTTGGTCATGGTAGATGATTTTAGAGATGTGTTGTTGGATCTGGTTTGCTAGGTGCTGTTCGGAATTTTAGCATCTATGTTCATCAAGGATATAGGACTTTAGTTCTCTTTTTTTGTTGAATCTTTACCTGGTTTGGGGAGAGTTCCCTCTTTCTCAATTGCCCAGAATACTTCCTATAGGATTGATATCAGTTCTTCCTTGTATGTTTTGTCAAATTCTGCTGGAAAGCCATTGGGTCCAGGGCTTTTTTTTTTTTTTTGTAGGTAGTTTTCTTATGACATAGTCAATTTCCTGAAATGCTATTGGTCTATTTAGGGTCTCAATTTCTTCTTGTTTCAACCTGGGGAGGTTGTGTGATGTCAGAAAGTCCTCTATCTCCTTTAGGTTTTTAAGTTTGTTTCCATACGAGTGTACATAGTAGTCTCTGATAATCTTTTGTATTTCTTCGGGATCAGTTGCGACTTGATCATTTGCATTTCTGATTGTGTTAATTTGGACTTTCTCTCTTTTTCTTGGTAGGTCTGGCTACGGGACTATTAATCTTGTTTATCCTTTCAAAGAAGTAACTTTTTGTTTTGTTGATTTTTTGTATATCTTTTTGTCTTCTATGCCCCATTTTGTGCTTTTATTATTTTGGTGATCTGGATTCTTCTGCTGAAGTTAGGGTGGTCTTGCTTTTCCAGCTTCTTTAGGTGATTTGTTAGGCTGTTAACGTATGATCTTTCCATTTTCTTCATGTGTGTTCATAGAGATATGAATTCCCCTCTTAATACTGCTTTCATGGAATCTCATAGGTTTGGGGAAGATGCTTCCTCATTTTCATTTATCTTTTTTTTTCCAGGTATCTTTTAATTTCTGTTTTGATTTCCATGTTGACCCAGGAGTTGTTTAGCATCATGCTGTTTAGTGTCCATATCTTTATGGGTTTGGGGGAAACTTTGTTAGTGTTGACATTTATTTTTATTCCACTGTGTTCTGAGAAGGTGCACGACAGTATTTCATTCTGATGGAATTTGTTTATGCTTGATTTATGGCCAAGGATGTGGCTGATCTTAACATACATTTTATGTAGTGATGAGTAGAATGTATATCCTGTGGTTGTTGGGTGGAGTGTTCTGTAGGTATCAATTAACTCCATTTGGTCAAGAGTCACATTGAGGTTCTGGATCTCCTTGTTGAAGTTTTGTCTTGATGATTTTTTGTCTAGTGTTGTTAAGTCCTCAGCTATGATAACATTAGAGTCAATATCTTTTTTAAGTTTACCTAGAAGCTGCTTTATGAAAGTTGGTGCTCCTTTGCTGGGTGCATATATGTTTAGGATGAATATCTCTTATTGATGGATTGAGCCTTTTATCATTATGTAGTGACTTTCTTTATCTTTTTAAATTTTTGGTGGCTTAAAGGGTATTTTGTCTGATATTAAGATCACAACTCCCACTTTCTTTTGTGTTCTGTTCACCTGAAATTTTGTTTCCCATCCTTTCACTTTGAGTCTGTGAGTTTTCTTTAGGGTGAGATGAATCTCTTTCAGACAATATATTGCTGCATCATGACATTTTATCCATTTTGCCATTCTATGTCTTTTCAGTGATATATTTAGTCCACTCAAATTTAATCTAATTATTGTGATGTGAGAGTTTATCCCTGTCATAAAGTTCTTAAGGAGTTTGTCGTTGTTGCTGCTGTTTGTTTATTTATTTGTTTGTTGTTTTTTTTTATATTGGGTGGTTGATTCATGTGTGTTTTCAATCTTTTTCCTGCATTCTTGTGAAGGGCATTGTTATTCTTTTTTTACTTTCCTCTGTGTTTAATACTTTCTTAAGTGTTTCTTGTAGAGCTGATCTGGAGGCAGCATAAACTCTTAGGGATTGAATGTCTGGGAAGGATTTTAATTCTCCATCACTGATGAAGCTTAGCTTAGCTGGGTAGGTAATTCTTGCCTGAAATTGTTTCTCTTTGAAAACCTTGAGGATTGGACTCCAAGATCTCCTAGCCTGAAGTGTTTCTAGAGATAAGTCTGCTGCTATTCTAATTAGTCTTCCCAGGTAGGTAGTCTGACCTTTCTTCCTTACTGCCTTTAAGATTTTTTCTTTTATACCTCCTTTGTGTTGGCAAATTACTATGTGTCTAGGAATTGTCTTGCAAGGGTTCTCTGAATAACTTGTTTGAATGGTTGCGTCACTGATGAGATGAGGGAAGTTTTCTTGGATAATTTCATGAAATGTTTGGGTGATCTCTGTCTCTCTATCTGTCTTAGGGTTTCCAATTAATCTTAGGTTCAGACTCCTAAAATAATTGCTCATCTCTTGGAGGATTATTTTCTGTCTTTTTAAGCCTCTTTTCTATATTTTTAGCAGTTTGGGTTAGTTCCATATTTTGGTCCTCAAGCTCTGAGATTCTTTCTTCTGCTTGGCTAAGTCTGTTTTTCATGCTTATCAGTTTGTTATTTATTTCGTTCACTGTATTCTATTACTGTTATCTCAGTTATTAACTCCTTCATTTTTTTCCCTCTTGTCTCTCCTCATTTCTATTTATGCTCTCTATTAATATCTTGATATCTGGGCTTGCAGTTTGAGAACAGTCATTCTGGGGGCTCTTCATTGTTTGTGTTCTGAAGTCTGTAGTCTCAGTGGCTGCCCTCCTAGGGGTCTGTTTGAGACCCATATTCTTCCTTTGGTTTTTCTTCACTTGTGTAGATTTTCCTTCCCCTTTTTTTAACCTCTTCTTTAATTCTGTTGTTTGGGAATGATGGTAGCTTTTACTTCTGTTTGCTCAATCTCCTATTCTTCCTTATGTAGCTCCTCTGGCTTTGTTCAATACTGAAGCTGGACTGTGGTTTGGGGGCTGTCTTTTTTGCAGTCTTGAGATTTAATTGAGGGGAGAGCTGTGATTCAGAAACTTTCTGCAGATCCCAGTATCCACTGACAAGTCTGTGGGACCCCTGGAACCCACTTCTCACTGCCTTACAATCTGTCCGTGCAGTAGGGGTAGAAATTTGCCCTCAGAAGCAAAATGAGGTGAGAAAAAGGAAAATATGGGAAAAGGAAAGAGGAGGGTGAGAGGAAGGCGGAGAGAGAAGAAGAAGGAAAACAGGCATACCAACTAGCAAATGAAAAGAGACACAAACAAAGACAGAAGATATTTTTTTTTAAATACAGACAATCATACAAACATACAAACTGACAAAAATCCTCCTACTGATATACTATCCCTCAAAAATACCCATATGCAAACAGGAAATCTAAAAAAATTAAAATAACAGAAACAAAGAAAATACATAAACATAATTAAGAATAGAAAGAAAGAGAGAAGAGGAAAAAACTAAAAAACAAGCAAAAAACAAACAAACAAAAACCAAAACCCTCTCTGAGGTCCTGTAACTCCAATTTCTTTTCAGCTGTGGTCTCCAGCCCCTCCCCTCTGCTCTCAGAGCAGGCTGATAGGGTGGCTCTCAGCATGGGTCAGATGCTTCATGGACTACTGTGGGAAGAGGATGGATCAGACCTGGACTCACCCAGCTCGCTGCCACTGTTGTCCAGTCTCCCACTCAGATCTGATGTGTTGTAGTATGGGGGAGGGGCATCTGTCTCTCTGAGTTATCTGATGAGGCGATAACCTCTAGGTTCCAGGTTGGTGGCTGGGCAGAGCTGGGCAGGGCAATGCAAGTCTCTGCTGGGTCCGGGACAGAGAAAATGGTGCCAGTCAGCCTTTCCTCACTGGTGGTAGGGCTTTGTTTCAGCTTTCCCCTGCCCTCTCTATGAACCCTGGGGATCGTGCTGTTCTGCTGCCACAGGTGATGGTGTGGGCTGGACACCTGGTGGTAAGGATCAGCTGCTTTCTGCTGTCTCTTCTCAGGAGAGCCCCAGAACAGCAGACGGTCCTGTGCATCTGAGTCTCCCATCTCAGGGTGGTGAGGAGTTGCAGTCCCTCCAGAGGAAAGCCCTGGATGCATGAACCCATGTCTCCACTCAGATGGACTTTCACTCAGTCACCAACATAAAGAGTCTTTATGGACACTCACTCTTGCAGAGATTCTCATAGTCCAGCCTGTTCTATCGCCATCTTCAACTCTGATTGTTTTTTAAAATATGTCATAAGCCGAGCGCAGTGGCTCAGCCTTGGGAGTCTGAGGTGAGTGGATTGCCTGAGCCTGCAGGCTCGAGACACTTGGCAAGACCTCATCTCTACAATAAATAAAAAATTCAGCTGGGCATGGTAGCGCGTGCCTGTAATTCCGGCTACTTGGAAGGCTGAGGCGGAAGGATCGCCGGAGCCCAGCAGGTCGAGGCTGCAATGGCTGGAGTGTGCCACTGCACTCCAGACTAGGCAACAGAGTGAGACTCCAACTCAAAAAAAAAAATAATAAAATATGTCATAGATTCTTTACAAAAACTGAAAAGTACAGATAAGTGCAAAGACAAAGAAGAAAGTTTAAAATTTTCATAATGTGACATACCACATAACAGTAATCATTGTGGATATGTGACCTATGAATGTATAACACATGCTTATTTTTCAATATGCAAATCCAATCATGTCAACAACATTTTTACCCCCACCCCTACTCCAGTTTATATTTTCCATTGCTCCTAGAATGAAATCCAAAAACTTAGCATGACCCACAAGTTACTATAAAGCATAACCTTTGCCTCACTTTCTCCTACTATCAACCCTTTTGCCACACTGGCTTTCTCTCAGACCTTCAAATAGAGCACATTTTCCTATACAACAGTGCCTTTGCACATGCTCTTTCCTCTTTCTGGAACACTTTTCACTTACCCTTCTAATTAACATTAACTCAGCTTTCAGATCTCAACATAAATGGTATTCTTTTTTTTTTTTTTTTTTGAGTTGGAGTCTCACTCCATCGCCCAGACTGGAGTGCAGTGGCCACTCCCAGCCACCGCACCCTCGCCTGCTGGGCTCCGGCGATCCTTCTGCCTCAGCATTCCGAATAGTTGGAATAAATGTTATTCTTAATAGAAAGCTCCTCTAATTCCCAAATGAGAATCAATTCCCTTTTACACATTTTTATAGTGCTATGTTGGTTCCTCCACAGCAACATTTATTTGGGTTTGAAATTATAATCTGCATAATTTATCAACTAATGACTGTCTTCCCACTAAATCCATTATCTATTGCTGGAAAAAAAGTAATGGCTTAAAACCGTGATTTTAAATTCTCATGATTCTAGGGGTTGGCCATTCTACTCAGGTATTGGACATCTGGGAGACAAAGTTTCACTGGGATAGCCAGAAGAGCTAAACCCTTCTCTCCATGTGATCTTTTATCCTCAAAGAAGCTAAATTAGGCTTTTTCACAAGGTGGGAACTTGTTCTAAGAGAACAAGAGCAGAAGCTGCAAGGAATGCCTATAATATCACATAGGTCACATTTTGTAAGATGAAGCAAGTCAGAAGACCAATCCAGATTCTAGGTGTAAGAGACTAGATTCAACCTCAAGATTCCTCTTGATGAGAGGAGCTGTAAATAATTTATGACCATGTGTAAGATCACAAGCTGCTTCTACAATATAAACTCCACAAGGGCAAGGAATGTGTCTCTCTTGTTCGTACATGTATCTTCATTCATTTATTCAATATATATTTTTGGGGTGCCTGCTACATAACGTGTGCTATACACATAATAGGCACTCAAAAAGTATTTTTGTAAAAGAAGAAAGGGAGAACGTAACTTCAAAGCACACACACAGTCAAAATGGTGTTATTTCAGTGAACACAAATCTGCTGTTAAACATAAACATAAACTTAAATAAGCCAGGCACAGAAAGACAAATATCCCAATTCTCACTCATGTGTGGGAGCTAAAATGGTGGGTCACATGGAGGTATAGGGTAGAAAGGTGGTTATCAGAGGCTGAAAACTGAAAGTGGAAGAGAGGAATGAAGTTTGTTATAGAGGTACAAAATACAGTTGGAGAAAATGATAAGTTCTAGCATTTGGTAGCACAGCAGGAAAATTATAGTCAATAATAATTTATTGTATATTTCAAAGTAGCTTGAAAAGAAGAATTGCAATATTCACAGCATAAAGGAAAAAAATTAATGTTTGGGGTGATGGAAATCTCAGTTGCCCTGTTTTGGTCGTTGCACATAGTATGCATGTATCCAATTACCACATGTATGCCCCAAAATACGTACAACTATGATATATCAACAACAAAAGGAAAAAACATAAACATAGTATTTTATTTAGTGCAGACATTTTCTTTTCTATATAGTACTAGAACTCGGGAGACATGATTCATGGAAACAGTTCAAAGCTGTAAATGGACGAATCAGCCTCCAAATTCAATTCGCCCCCGTTCGCTGCATGACTTTAAGCATGTTGCCTTTCTGGAACTCAGTCTCTTTATCTGTAAAATGGTAACAGACATGAAAAAGATTTTTGTCAGCTTTATTCATTGAGGTAGCTTAGTACACACAGCAATGCCTGATATACAGTAGGCAACGAATAAATATTTTGTTGAATGAATGAAAAAATTAATAAACAAAAAAGAAGTAGTTATTCTCTATCCCCCTTTACAACTCTAATACTTTATCACTTTAGTCCCTAGAGCTCCTGTAATTGTTTCATGGTATTTTGCTGTCAAATACTTTTTACCACTGACAGCAGAAATAGCTACACCTATTTGCTCCTGTAGTCTCAAAAAAGAAAGTGAAGAAGTCCCTAAGCTTCTCCAGCTGAGAGATCAAAGATTCTCATCACAAACAGATCAACTGACCACAGTTTCTAATGGATTTTGCTTATGTATTAAACAATAACCCCCAAAAAAGATCTTTGAGTAAGGGAAACAATTACCAGTATCACACCTTTTGATACATACAAACTCAGCAGGGTTCTAGTAAGCATAATCTTTTGGTGGTTGCAGTGAAAAGGCTTCATGAAAATCAATTTCTCTATACAGGGCAGGCTGGCTAAGAAACCATGCATCATTTCATAGCTTTCTGTGCTGTGGATTTTTTTCTAAGACAACCACTGCAATGACTCATTTTTGCTGGAGCATCACAAAACTACAAATTGCTTGTGGCTGCTTCCCACTCATCCTCATAGATGGCATTATGATATTGATATGATATTGATGTGACACAAACTGACACTTCCACCAGAGGTGTCAGAACCATTACTGTATCAGCCAAGGTAGCGAGAGTCCCCTTAAACACCAGGATCTTCTACACAGAACTCCTGAAATGGCAGAAGACATCTTTGGCTTGCAGGATCAGAGTGCTGTCCCAAGACTACCTCATGGCCCAGCTGATAACTCCAGGGCCATGAGCTAGCCCACCTTATTCAACACCCAGCATCTTATACTAGAAGTTGTCCTTAGTCATTTTATTTCAGGTCTTCTGCTTGGCAAAATGAATAAATAAATAAGGCAAAGTCATCTCTACAATAAATTAAAAAAAAAAAAATTAGCCGGGCATGGTAGCGTGCGCCTGTAGTTCCAGCTACGTGGAAGGCTGAGGCGGAAGGATCGCTGGAGCCCAGCAGGTCGAGGTTGCAGTGGCCAGGAGCAGCCACTGCACTCCAGCCTGGGTGACAGAGTGAGACTCCAACTGAAAAAAAAAAAAGCAATGGTCAAGTTAATACCTTTAATGATTCTATTTATCCTTCTCCAGGGATAAAATGATATTACATATTGAATATTCTTCTTTAAAACTTGTATTCTAATATGCCCCTCCAGGAGCACTGAGATTCACAGCTCTGGTGTTTCAACTGGAAATCAGAAAGTTTTATTATTAAATAGATCCACAGACTTATTAATTTAAAATCATTCAGTATGCTTGGAGAGAAATCTAAGACTATAAGATGCAGGCAAGTGAATTCTTAGAAAATTATTAGGTGCTTTTATAAGATGATTCATGGGATTAGAGGCTTCTTGAGTTTAGCAAGTATAGTAATCATATGAACTCTGCTCCAGTGTGCTTTGGAGTAAAAGCACATCTATCCTTCAGCCCTGCCCAAGCCCTGCCTCAGGTAGGGCTTGGTAATAGGCTGTGCTTCAGAGACAGAGTGAGGCTATCAATTAATTGGTAATTTACAATGCCAAAAATATCATGGTTTGTCTATTAACATGTGTGTGACCTTCATGTAGCTATGTCAACGCAGCTACATCAATATATCTCAATGAAAATGTCCAGTACCCTTCCAGACAGTTCATGTAGAATACTACTCACGCTGGGCTCGGTGGCTCAGCCTGTAATCCCAGCGCTTTGGGAGGCCGACGTGAGTGGATTGCCTGAACCCGCGGGTTCGAGACCTGCCTGGACAACTTGGCGAGACCTCATCTCTGCAATAAATAAAAAGATTTAGCCGGGCTTGCTAGTGCGTGCCTGTAGTTCCGGCTACTTGGAAGGCTGAGGCGGAAGGAATGCTGGATTACAGCAGGTCGAGGCTGCGGTGGCCGGGAGTGTGCCACTGCACTCTACTCTGGGTGACCAAGTGAGACTCCAACTCAAAAAAAAAAAAAAAAGAATAGTGTTCACATGCTTGAGCACATAGTAGGTGTTCAGAATGGTGGCTATCAGTATTGTTTTTCTCCATTCCAACTATTCTAGAGTCCTGGTCCTGGCAACAAATTCAGCAGACATTTGCTACACACCTACTCTGATTCCAGGTGTGAGGATGCCCAACATCTGTGAGGACAGAGGAGCTGTCAACCACAGCAGCAGCTTTCCCGATTTTCCTGGCACTCTCCCAGGAGCCCACCCAGCAACATAAAAACTCTGCCAAGGCTGGCCTAGGAGACGCAAGAACTGGCCTGGAATGTTTTATTTGAGCTCCAGCTCATTGATTATGTTTTTATTCATGCTCACAGTGGCAACTATACTGTGCATGATTTTTAGAAGCTGAAAAACACAAGAAAGTAAGGGGAAAGAAAAGGTACATTTTCCTACAGACTTTTTCAACAGTTGAAAAACAACAAAGTATAAAATTCAAGAGGTCATTTAGAGAAAATGGTGAAAACTGAAAATATTCTAAGATAGCTTTGTGCTTCCGAGGTATTTGGAAAATAATTTTGAAAAAGTTCCCAGCCGGGCTTGGTGGCTCAACCTGTAATCCCGCGCCTTTGGGAGGCTGAGGTGAGTGGATTGCCTGAGCCCGCGGGTTCGAGACCCGCCTGGGCAGCGAGACCTCATCTCTACAATAAATCAAAAAATCAGCCAGGCGTGGTAGTGCATGCTTGTAATTCCAGCTACTCGGAAGGTTGAGGCAGAAGGATCGCCGGAGCCCAGCAGGTCGAGGCTGCGGTGGCCGGGAGCGGCC
>NW_007258296.1:158399-161819 GCF_000164805.1 Carlito syrichta
TGGGCGACAGAGTGAGACTCTAACTCAAAAAAAAAAAAAAAAGAAAAAAGAAAAAGTTCCCAAATGTAATACATATCTGGGATGAGACAGGGATTAAAAGCTAAAATAGCATGGGTGTCAGATGCCGGCAAAATTCCTGCAGAGCCAGGGCACTTGGATCATATATTGTTGAAGTCTTATTTGCAACAACGATCCAGGCCTATCTGGGTATTGATCTGAGAACAGACATACTTTACAATACACATGGGGATCTGGTTTATTATGGAGAAAAACAAACATGCCCTCAAACTAAATAAAATTCTCTCTAAGTCTGAACTTTGAATGTGCCTTAAATAATGGGAACTTTAGAACATCCTTTTACTTAAAACACAATCTGTAGTTGAAATTTTATTCCAAATACAAATTCGCAATTTTTTTAGAATTTTTAAGAGCAGGGGGATGTTTTGGTGGAGTATCAGTACATCAAGTGGGTGTCAAAGACCTCAAGAAAAGCAGAAACTGACAATTCAGATTTCAGAGAACATATTAAATTGGGGATTAACTATGTAGGATTGTGGCCAAGTTGACGTCTGGAAAACGAGGCAGGTTTGGATCTATGTTTTGTGGAGTACTGAAGCTTAAATAATTGAGGGTGGAAGGGTTCTGTAAGAAAGAAGCTAAAAATCACAAAGACCAAATTAGATCCAGGGCTTGGGAAGGAGCCCATACTAGGAAGGGACACAGAAATTTAAACATTCTTGCCTTCAAAGTAAATCTATCACAGATTAAACACAGAGAGAAAAAGATTCATGTACCAGAATTAAAGAGCTGTGGATTCTTATCTCATCTATCCCATCAAGAGTTTGTAACTATGAGTGAGCTATTCGCGCCCACTCCACCTCCACTTCTTATCTGGAAATGGTTCTTGTGATACTCAAAACAATGAAAAAGAAAATGGCTGCAGAATTACCATGAAAACCACTTGATGGAGTCTGAGGTTTGAGATATATTCATGAGTCAATAAAGAAAACTGAATTCCTGACATCCCTTTGCCTCTGTCATCTATATCTACATTATTCGAGTAACTTATACATTTCTACATTCAAGTACTTAGACAGTCAACAACATTTATAAATCTCCTACTGTGTGTCAGCTGTTATGACAAATGCTGGGAAATACTAAAGTGAGAAAGACAGGTAAGGCTCCTGTGCTACTAGGCCTTCATTTGAGGTGGGAATGAGAGATAATAAACGTCTAAGAAACAACCACAGCAAAATGCAGTAATTTCAGCTAGTGAAAATATCTCTGGAGAACATAAGACAGGAGATGAAATAAGGAGGCATTCATTTATTAATTAATTTCTCTGATATTTCATTGTAAAGATGGGCAAGCGTGAAAGAAATGTCATCATGACCTTCAAGAAACTTATCTAGTTGAACAAACTCCAATCCGTGGAAGGCAAAGAAAGTCAAATATGATAAGACAGATGGAAGAAAAAGGAGCTGGATGTTCAGAACAAGCAAGGAGTACAAGGGAGATTACTTGAAGAAGGTGCTGAATCTCTGCTGGGATTCAAAGATGGACAGATTTTACCGAGACAAGGAGTAGAAGGAGCAGCACATTTCATGTGAATGTCTGAGATGCTGAAGTTACAATATTCAGAATTCAGCGAGATATCACTGTTTCGAATTCACATATTTAAATGCCCCATCAGAATATTTTAACATTTTCTTCTTTTTATGGCATCATCTATATATTCATATAGCTATAGTATTCTCATGAGAAAACTACTATGGTGAATCTTTTTTGGTGTGCAAGTTAGAGTTGTGTTAATATATATCAGTATTATTTTTCATTAAATGTGTCTTAGTTACAGCAGCTTGCTAATTAAGTTGCAGTTTATCAACACATTGAAACTGTTTCCACTAATGTCAAAAACTCATTTGCATTGCTAAATACATTAAAGCTATTTATTGTTGAAAGCATCTTAAAGGTTTGAGCCACAAAGATATTTGCCTGAAAGCCAAAATAATTTAAAGATAAGGGTGACGTGATATTTTAAATATCATTGAAACATATTAAAGGGAAATGAAATTACCTTTTCATCATGATAGAAAGTCCTTTTCATGACCCATCATCCACAATTTTAATAAATCTTTTTTTTCTACTGACTATTCTTTGAAATTAAGAAGATAAATCTAGTAAGAGTTTCATCATCCAAAGGGGAGAGTCCAATTCTGGGACATCTCCCTTCTTCACATAGAGTATGAAAAAGTTCATGAATCAGGTGTGTTTTTTTGGTTGTTCATATTGGTCTATTTTGTTTGTTTTGCTTATTTTTTTCTTATGACTTAAGTACACAGAATCATTATCATATATTCCCTTCCAAATTCTGACTACAAATCTAATCTATATTTAGGACCAGGGGAGGTCCTAGTTAAAAGGTGGCAAGGAGAAAAACTAAAAAGTTTAGCCAGCCGTAAACTTGCTCTAGAAGTCGGTGGCAAATGTCAAATTTCCGTTAAAAGACAAGCTTCTTCCTGTTTTTTTCTTTTCAAACCTATTCCTTTTCTGATATGCTGTGGTGAGGGTGGTAGTGGTGACGGTGCTGGTACTGGTAGTAGTGGTGCTGGTGGTGATGGTGCTAGTGGTGCTGGTGGCAAGGGTGCTGCTGGTGGTGTTGGTGCTGGTGGTGGTGATGGTGGTGGTGACGGTGGTAGTGATAGTGGTGCTGGCAGTAATGGTGGTGGGGGTGGTAATGATGGTGGTGGTGATGGTGGTGCTGGTGATGGTGGTGGTGGTGATGGTGGTACTGGTGGTACTGGCGGTGGTGGTAATGGTGGTGGTGCTGGTGGTGATGGTGGTGGTGGTGGTGATGGTGGTGGTGATGGTGGTGCTGGCAGTAATGGTGGTGTTGGTGGTGGTGGTGGTGGTGGTGGCGGTAATGGTGGTAGCGGTGGTCATAGTGATGGTGGAGGTGATGGCAGTCGTTTTGGTGGTGGTGGTGGTGATGATGGTGGTGGTGGTAATGGTGTTGGTGGTGCTAGTGATAGTGATGGTAGTGATGGTGGTGATGGTGGCAGTGGTGGTGGTGGTACGGTGGTGGTGATAATAATGGTGGGAGTGATGGCTCCAGCTATCTTCAGCCCCTGTCATAATGGGAGCTGCCTTAAGAATGAGGCAATCTCAGTCAGTGAGGAAGAGAATAACCCAGGATCAGATAAAGTGAGAGTGGGAAATAACCAGAGCTGACCCCAGCAGCACAGCCATGATTCCCAGATTATGTGACTCAAAAGTACAAGGAGCTCACGGGAGGGTGAAGCCTCAAGGTCTCTCAAGCACCATAAGAGATTATTTTAGCTGGGCTGAGTGGCTCAGCCTGTAATCCCGCACCTTGGGAGGCTGAGGTGAGTGGATTGCCTGAGCCCGCGGGTTCAAGAC
>NW_007258296.1:161839-246805 GCF_000164805.1 Carlito syrichta
GGCCAAGAGCGGCCACTGCACTCCAGTCTGGGCAACAGAGTGAGACTCCAACTCAAAAAAAGAAAAAAAAAGAGATGATATTGCAAGTTTATCACAATACAAGAAAATTGTCCTGTCAAGGGCACCCAGTGTCTGCTCTTTAGGAAGCAGCAAGTAAGTCAAAATGTCTACTTATTATTGACTATTAGAAGTTCAACTGCTAATATACTTTGCTCAAAAACTGAAACATTCATGGTCCTGCAGTGGGGACAGTGAGAGTCTATGTATGCAAATATGTAAATATGGGAGAAATATCGAGCTGATGGTAAGAAAGAGGAAAGTCTGAAACCGATGGCTAGAAATTTAGAATCTGTCTTAAAGACATTCCTTGTATTTTTTAGTTAAAAAGGTAAAGTTAATTTAAATCAGTTATTACAACAGAGGTCATGCTTGCCAATGAGATACCTTCTTCTCCCACAAAGAGTAAGAGTCTAACCAACATAATTGTTTCTCCAGATCGATCAACAAAGACAGAGTACTGTCCCAAGAAGGAAAATCACAAAAGTACTTTAGTTCTCAAAAGAAAAGAGGGTAAGGTTAGATGAGTCCCATTTTAACCACCTTTTCTTCCATTCATGGAGAATTATTTGCAAGGCAGCACTTTGATGATTTCCAGGGAAACGGAGCACAAGAGTTCATGTGGTTAGGTTTTTGTGAAAAAGCCCGACACTGAAGTATTCTTCTACTATCACATGTTCCAGGCATAACAGCCTCTCTCTCAGGCACAACTCCAGTGATCTCCAGGACAAACAACCTGTTCACTCTCTCTTCAAGAGCCAACTCTTGTACTTCAAGGTCCTCCCTATCCTGCTCTTGCTCGGGTCACCTTCTTGCTATAGTACATTTTTTGGTGAGCATATTAGAAATGTGTTAGATTCCCTGCCTGAATCTCCTGTGTGACTGGCTCCAGAATCCCTACTAATACTCTCTGCCCATTGCTGGGACATCTTGGTACTTTATATCCAGCTCTTCACTGACAAATGTTTGCCAGGATTCTAACCTCTGTTGCAGCCACTGATGGGTGCAATTTAAAATACTAATCTGGCCAACTTCCATAGAATCCCAGGACATAACACCCTGTCAATAAACCCTAACCTTTCCCTCATCTTTTCGATGGAAAGTGTGTCATGTGCATCTTAAGAAGCTTATGACCCTGGGACATAGCAATCCAAGCTAACAATAAAAGAAGGTATTGCATCAAGAGTAAGGGAGTGGATGTTTCTATTCTCTACCCTGCACCTAACTGATGAGATCATGCCCAAGATACCAAGTATGCTTTAAAAGAATCTGAAGTAAGTTAATAAAAACAAAAAAGTTACCCAAATATGTAAAGAACATCTGATGAGGAGAAACCCCTGTATATATTAAATACCTTGGAAAATACTTAATGAAAGGTGTTCATGTGCATTAAAAAATATATAGAAGTGTTTGGTGAAGCAAAACACCACAGCGAAACAGAATTAAATTAGGAAAGCTATAATATTTTTTAAGTAACAAAAGTAACGGTGAGTGGAATATGAATAATTAACTTTCCAAGGTAAGTCAGCTGCTTTCATGTCCATTGCCTACATATGACAAATTGACCACACCCTAATAACACTTTGCCCTGTGGCAATGAAGTCATCACTACAAAGCCAGAGCTCTTGAATGGGTTGGGGTGTAAGGGTAGCATTATGACTTATTCCTTTAGGAATGGAGCTCTACATTCCTTTGATCTCGGTGAGTGTGATTAGATTTTAATAAAGGCAACTTCCTAAGCTGATAGACTAATAAATTAGGCTGTTAATAGATAGTCTAAAGTTCCAGTTATACAAGAAGACTATTAAATGTAGGATACTTTTTTTACTTACAGCACAAATTTTCCCCTAGGATTTGTCCAAAAAGTGTTTTGCCTTATTATCTTGGCCAACTCAAGCTAAAACTAGAAGTAAAATTCTAGTTTTACTTGCTTCATCCTTTCAAAATCATTATCGCTATGAATAGCAAACGAGATGATGGTTGTAGAAAGGGTTAAAGATTAGGGGATTCAAGGAGGGCTGCCCAGGAATACCTGAACGGACTAAAAGAACAGACCAGACAAGAGAAATGTGTCGAGAGGTCATTTCAGGAAGAGGAAGCACAGATGCAAGCGAGACAAATGGGCTTCCAGAGAACCATAAATGATGACTTCAGCATGTCGCCAAGTCCCAGAGTGCTGGAAAGACGGGGCTGAGGAAGGGCTGGATGTGTGCCCAGCTGAAGAGCTTGCATTTCAGCCTGGTGGGGAGAATCGTGCTGAAGTCTGACTTCACAGTTTTCCCCCCCAAAAATTAGCAAGCACAGGAGCCTCTGAACTGCAACCAGCCACACATATTTTCATTAGAGTAAGTTTAACATGGACAAAGACTAGAGAAAAGATAGGAGTGTACTGCTTCTTTCAGAGAATGTCTGCTACCAACTCAACAATATTCTGCTAATGATAAACTTCACATTCATTAAGCCATGGAAATAGTTTTATTACACGAAAACTCCTCTAATTTAGATGATCGGGTAAGCCTGATTCCAGCAAGGATGGGTGGTCAAGGAACTCAGACAAGCTTCAGTTCTCCTTTCCAAGTCTGTATTAATTCAATATTCGTGTTTAAGGATCTTCCTCTAAAATTATAGCACTATGCTTCTTCAGGTTTTTGAATTATTGGTAGCTTCCTCTAAATTAAAAATATTTTTGTGGCACGCCTTCCACATAGCAGATACTGAGGTAGGTACTTTCACACATAATGAACCTTTTAATTCTTTCAAAAACATAGGCTTTTTCCCTTTAAAATAAGTACTATGAAATCAGTCTGTAATCCCAGCACTCTGGGAGGCCGAGGCAAAAGGATTGCCTGAGCACGGGGGTTCAAGACCAGCCTGGGCAACTTGGTGAGGCCTCATCTCTGCAGTAAATCACAAACACAAGCCGAGCATGGTGGTGCACATCTGTAGTTCCAGCTACTTGGAAACTGAGGCAGAAGGATCGGCTGAGCCCAATAGGTCGAGGCTGTGGCGGCCATGAACATGCCTGGGTGACAAGAGGGAGACTCCAACTCAAAATAAATAAATAAAATATTAAATTAAATTAAATTAATACTATAAAATCAATGATGTTCTGAGAATTTAATTACATACTTTGAGGCCATTAGCATAGCTCTAGATGGTTCTTCCCTCCCCCCTGCAAAAAAAACTAAGGGCATCACTAGTTTAGAGAGAGAGAGAGGCTTCTATCAGTAGCTCTAGCATTATCTACCTTCCTACTCACCTTGCACTCCCTTTGAAACAGTTCTCAAATCCTCATCCATGTTGATGCTGCTATTTTCTCTCCTCTTATTTATTAAATTTTAGCAGAAATGGACAGTCAACGCACCCAATCTATTAAGGTATCTCTCTCTCTTTTTTAATGGAATGAGTAGCAAGTAGCAAAACATCCTCACATACAGTTGTTTTACTTCTTTTCACAAAATGTAGTGCCAAAAAATTGTCACCCCAAAATAAATAATCCACAAATATCACTAAAACAGATCAGGGCTGATAGATGAATTAGCCATACTCTTTCTCTTGGGTGCAAGCTGAAAGTATTAAATGACTTTTCTTTTACCTTCTCATGTCACCAACTTGGTAATAATAAGATCCCTTCTGAGAAAGTATAGATTTAAAAACTTCTATCTCTCCCATTATATTGTGAGTACATTTTCCCTCCCTCAGACATCTCCAGTTAAGGCAGTATAAAATACCAAATAAAAAGGTGACATTAAAATTATTAGCCAAGTTTTCAGCAGTCAGCTAAAATTACTGTTATATATACTGTCCCCAAAAGTGAATCTTACTGACATATTTTTAGGGTTAGTACTCAGCAATTTTGGCACATTCTTGTGGTGCCAAAATTGCTGACTACTGACCCTAAAAATATGTCAGTAAGATTCACTTCTGGGGACAGTATTGTTTATAGTTTTACATTGGTTGACCCTTCATAGCTCGATGTGTCTAGAGTTTGTCATTCATGTCAAATTCTCTTCATGAAACTTTGATTACTTTCAGAGCTGCTGTCTCTGGAACATTTATTTCCACAAGCAGTTTTTGGCCTAACTTCTTGGGCTTGTTTTAGTGAAAGCTAGTTTAGGAGCAAGGAATAAATATCATTAGAACTAGTTCAACTAAAAGAAACCTCACAGGACGGGAGCTAGAGACATGGAAGCCATCAAGAAAATCCTCTCTCAGCCTCTTAGTCTGTTTCTTAGTTATCTCCACCCCCTAACACCCCCAAGCCAATACAGCCTTTCATCTCTCTTTCTCTTTGTCTGCTATAATCTCTCTCTCTACATTTCCACTCCTTTATTCCTATTTTCACTGGCTGACCCCAGCTTTAGCTTGTAGATGGTTTTAGATTTAAATACACGGACCCTGACCACCATACTATATCACCTTAGATCCAGCACCCACACAAACTGAGTCTTTCAATTCCAGTTCTTGAAAAAAAGACTATTTGGGGCACTCGCAAGACAATAGATTTATTCTGCCCAGCCAGGTGGCCATCATAATCCAAACTGCTTGACCAGGGGATGCGGTTACATGAAGCCTTGGACATATCATGGCAGGGGCTATGTAGCATATCATACTCAGAGAAAACGCAGCTGGGCAGCCCTCCAATGTTGTCTCAAAGGTATTAATAGATTCCCTCAGGAAGCTGAAGATTTGTATAATTCCTCAGCTACCCCAAAATGACGGGGGTTGAATAAAACATAGGGTCTTGGTAGCACTGGACACACTGAACTCAGTTTCTCTGCTTCCTATATACTCTGCCCCAGAGCAGAAATAAAAACCCCCTGAGTTAGGCAATATCTTTTACATACAAAGTGCTTCACTGTACACTCTGATTTCTCTTCAGACTGTATAAATCTTTTGCCTTTTACAAAGTACCTCACCCTTATCCTAAACATGACATTGGGTTTAGATGAAATTTCTTCTGAAAAACAAGCAGTTATTAAGGTATTTCTTGTAATTTAACTGTTTTTCTTTAAAAAAAAATCCTCTAGTGGTTAGAAAAACGATTATCTGAGCTACTTGAACGTGTAAGTTAATTAAAATTAATAAAATTCTGTAATATGTGAGAACTCTTCCCAAAGCACAGTCATTTGCTGCTTCTACAAGCACTGCTGATCCCTGCCTTGCTATTCACGTACACCTGCCGGATTTGACAGCCCAAAATGAGTAGGAAGCCTCCAACGAGATAGGACCCTGGGACACTCACGGCCTTGTACTACCCCATCCTTCCCCCCTGACCTGTGCGGAGCACCAAGGTCTTTCCGACTCAGTGTGAGCTAGAAGCTTCAAACCCTTTGCTACGTCCAACACACCTGCCTCCCAGTGATTTGCTGGAGTCTCTTTGACTGCCTTCTTCAGCTCTGGTATTTTTTTTTAGCTGACCCATCGTGAATTCAAAATCCTGTCTCTACCACACATACCTCCTTGCTCAGTCTTCATACCGATTTCCTGAATCACACCTCACACTTTTGGACTGATTCTGACAACTCTAGATTTTGTCTGCTTGCCCATATTTGTAGTGTTCTTACACCCCTCCTTGTCCAACCGCTCTGATCCTTTGGGCTGATCAGACCCTGCACATCCACCATATCCTCTCCTCACACTAAATTCTCAGTTCTGGCCTCTTCTGACTGTTTATTTACTGAACTAAGTGTTGACCTCTGAGGTGAAAGTTCCCAAAGATATCAGTCTGCTTGAAAATGACAAAACGGTTTATGTTTCCCATACAAATTCCACAAGGAATTTGATAGAAATATTTAACCAAATAGAAAGACCAAAAGACAAGCACACAGAACAACTTATAATTTCAAATTTTAAAGTGTATTATAAGCAATCATATTGAAGAATTAAACCAAACAAAATATCAGCTAAAGTATATATTTAAAACTTCAGATCATCAAGTAAGCCCACGTGGTAAAACTGGATAAGTGCTTGGGACAATAATCATGCTTGCATCAGAGTAGGGAAAAAAATGCCTGGGTATGATGGTCCACACCTGTATGCCCAGCATTCTGGAAGGCACCCAAGGCAAGAGAATTGCTGGAGCCAAGAGTTTGAGACCAGCCTAGGAAATATAAGAAGACCTCATCTCTATTAAAAAATTAGCCAGGCATGGTAGCATACACTTGTAATCTCAGCTACTCACAAGACTGAGACAGAAGAATTGCCTAAGCCCAGCAGATCAAAGCTTCAGTGAGCCATGATCGTGTCATTACACTCCAGCCCTAGTGACAGAATGAGACCCTAACTAAAAGTAAAATAAAATGCAAATAAAAATTATTATTAATTATGCCTTGAATTTTAGATAAAGAAGAGCTTCCGTTAACTGCCTGAAACAGGAAGAACTTGGAATTCTAAGTCTTAATAGGGTCTCTCCCATTATCTTGTATTTAATTTTTTTATTTTAAAGATGTGGGGTACAATTCAGGGTTAGGTATACAAATGTTCATTATGCAGGTACCCTTGTTAATGTGGTGTGCCCCCTTGTATTTCATTTTTAAAGTCCTCATTAGGATGACTTGGAAAAGGTCTGATACCTTTTTGAAAGTACTAGTCTCATTTTGTTATATAATGAATTTTTTAATGTACTTTTTATTGCCTTAAGTCTGACTTAAACGAGAATTGGCTAATCATATTGGACAAAGGGATGAAACATAGGTTAAGACACAGATTATTAGCAGCCAACACATTTTAAAAGGCTGTCTTTATCGTCTGCTTCAGGTATATATGTGCTGTTGAGTGATCATTTTGCTCTGATTCACAAATTTGAGGAACAAGAAAAATTTTCAGCAACTATTGAAACTGAAAAATATCTTTGTCAATCCAAGAGAATTACTGAAAGATTTCCTGTATTCATCTGCTAGAACTGTCATGACACAATACCACATAATGAGTGGCTTTAACAATAGAAATGTATTTTCCCACAGTACTGAAGGCTGGAATTCCAAGATCAAGGTGTCAGCATGTTTGATTTCTCTTGGGTCTTCTCTTCCTGGCTGGCAGATAGTCAACTTTTCTCTGTATCCTCATATGGTTTTTTTTTTTTTATCTTTTTTTCCACATCCCTAGTGTCTGTGTGTCCAAATGTCCTCTCCCTATTAGGACACTAGTCACACAGAAATATGGCACCCTGACAGCCTCATTTTAACTTATCACCTCTTTAAAGGTCCTATCTCCAAATACAATCACATTCTAAGGTTCTAGGTGTTAAGAATTCAACACATGAATTGTGGAGAGACACATTTCAGTCCATTAAACATGCCAAAAGAAGTTTTAACAATTAAGAATTAATACTTGTTAATCAAGCTGAGCTTCCCAAATACAGGGATAACAGTACATTAGCAGCTTCAAAAACATTATTCTCTTGAAATCATACAACACCAACAGAGGTTTGTACCATGCCAACTGAGGTCACAAAGTAAATGCACTTTTTGATTATGCTGGTATAGCTATCAGAGGATACCCCAATTTACATGAGATCTCGCTGCATTTACTAAAACTGCAATTTTATTCCCATACCCTTAAAAATCTATTTGCTGACCTGCAGATACAAAAACTTCAGTGAATTCCTGTGAGATATTTTATAAGACAACCATCTCTAAGTCACAGAGTCATCAAATTACCCAAGGTCAATGTGAAAGAAAAAAATCTCAAAGGAATCTAGAGAAAAGGGTCATATAACCTACAAAGGGTGTCTCATCAGATTAACAGTGGACTTCTCAGCAGAAACCTTGCAAGCAAAAAAAGACTGGGATTTCACCTCAACCTCCCAAAGTGTGAGGATTGCAGGGGAGGGTCACCGTGCCTGGCCAAGATGATTATTGTTAACCTAAGAGGCTGTCAAACTGGAATCTCAGAGTTGAATGTCTCCATAGCCATGGGCTCCTTCTACCCTACCTCTAGTACCGGCAAGCTGGTTCACTGTCATACTCACACATGTCCTATGCTTCCTAGCTCGGCTGTCCCACTTGCTGGCCTACAGCGGGTCGTGCTCTGGAGGACTCAACTCTTAGTGCAGACAGCCCTTGTGGGAAGGGCCACCATGCTGGCACATCATGGCTGAGCCAGCTTGTGGTTGGTGTGAAATGGAGGGAGAGGGCCCCTCTACCTTCTGCCAGACTACTGCCTGCCAGGACTCTTCTCTCTGACCCCAGCAAAGACCACTTGGAAGAGCCAATGCTTGTGAATTGGAATGTACTCCTGGATCTTGAATCATTCCAAGCTTTCCTGAGGGGATATCACAAGGGAATTCTGGAAGGCCTGTCCTGGGCCCTGTTCCTTCACTTACTAGATGGCCTGAACTAACCTCTTCTGGGCAATCATTAGTAAGACAGGGATGATAAAGATGGTGATGATGGTGCTATCTACCCTACCTGTTTCACAGCACTGCCTGAAGTCCAATCTGTGACCTGAAAATCCCTTTGTACACATATAAAAGTTAATTCTTATTAATAAAAATAATACTTAAAAAAAGATTGAAGGTCCATTTTTAGCATTCTTAAAGAAAATGCAAACCAAAATTTTCTTATCCCACCAAACCCAAGCTTTATAAATGAAGGAGAAATAAAGTCTTTCCCAGACAAGCAAGCATTAAAGGAACCCATCATCACCAGAATAGACTTGTGTAAGAGATGTTTAAGAAAGTTCTAAATAAGGTGATGAAAAAAAAGATACTTCCTATCACAAAAGCAAATGGAAGCACAGGACCCAAAAATCTTTGAAAAAACAACTACACAATAAAGACTACAAAGCAACTAGTTAACAGTAAAACAAAAAGCCCTACACATCGATAGTAACCTTGAATGTCAATAGCCAAAATGCCCTCACTTAAAAGATATAGAGTGACAAAATGTATTTAAAACAAACAAACAAACAAAAAGCCTATCCATCTGCCATCTTCAAGAGCCTCATCTTGGGACTTTTGGGAAGATGATGGCCGAGCGAGTCAGACTATGCAAGTCCCGGTGTGAGTGAGTGTATGGAAAATTTTGTGTATATGCCCATGAGTGAGTGGGCATGTGAGTGGTTGGCTGAGTGAGGGCTCAGGAGCAAGCAGCCAGGGCTCTCCCGGTGAAGTGACTTGTGGCACCACTGCTCAGCTTGGACCTAGTGATTCCTGGGAGGCAGAAGCTGAGCCTTGTTTTTTTTTTTAATCAATAAAACCCTTCCTGGGAAGAGGATGCTGGGAGAAACTAAGGGGGGCTCATGAGCAAGCAACGGGCTCTCCCAGTGAAGCAGCTAGTGCTGCAGCTGCTTTGCTTGGTTCCTAGCGCTCCCTGGGTCACAAAAGTCCAGAGTCATTTTTTTAACTGAAAAAAGTCTTCCTGGGAAGAAGGGAGGTGTGGGGGCAACTACTGGCTCCAGGCTGTGCTTTACCACCGCAGCGGGAGAGACTGCTGACTCCAGGCTCTGCCTCATCAGTGCAGCACCTGGCTGGTCCCTGGCAGCAAGGGCCATGGAAGGAGCCCAGAGGCAGAGCCCCACTGCAGAAGAAGAAAGAGATATGCTGCCACCGTCTTGAAAACAGGGCAGGAAAGGGCTCTGACTTGCTCACCATGGAGCCGCAGACCCGATCATTGTGATCCATGGATCATGCATTCAGGGACTGATCATGACCCAGAGGTAAAGCCCTGTAAGCACAAACTTCAGAGAGACCTGACAAGTGCTGAGTCTCAGGCACCTCGCCCCCTACCCTGATCCAGCTGCGGGACAAAAGTTGAGGCTAGAAAAGGATGAGGAAGAACTCCAAAGAGATCAGTGTTGAGTCTGGGGCTGACCCAATACCCCTCTTGCCCTGCCATCCTCTGAACATCAGATCCACATGACTGGAGCAAGACTGAGGGGGACAAACCTGGGCAGAGCCTGGACAGTAACTGCAGCAGGACTCCAGCCCAGGATAGGCCTGGGTGGTGCACTCCTTGCAAGTGTATGGAAAAGAGACAAGACCATATCTCCCCACCAGAGAGGATCCTCCTACCATAGAAGAATGGGGGGGCTGCAGCCCCACCCAACCCCACTGCCCCCCTTCTTACCTGGGGTCCAGACACTGGGGAAAGAGTGAGAGAGGTGGAAGCTCTGTGGGAGACAGTAGAGAAGCAGACGACAGGAATAATTACAGAATCTGCCACAAGAGGGCAAGTTTTTTTCCAATTTCTTTTAAGTGTTTTGCCTCTTTTCACTGATTTTTATGTTTAAAATTTTTATATTAATTTAAATTTTTATATTAAAATTTTGTTTTATTTAAACTAAACTTTTTTATATTTAAAATTTTCATATTTTTGTATTTTAAAATTTGCTATATTTAAAAAATGAAGTAGGCTTCATCCCCAGGATGCAGGGCTGGTTCAACATTCGCAAGACCATAAATGTCACTAAATACATCAACAGATGTAAAAACAAGAACCACATGATTATCTCATTGGATGCAGAAAAAACTTTGGATAAAATCCAGCATCCCTTCTTGACACAAAGCTTCAAACACCTAGGTATAGAAGGAACACACCTCAAAATAGTAAATGCCATCTACACTAAACCTACAGCTAACATATTGCTAAAAGGACAGAAAATGGGAACATTTCCCCCTGAAAACTAGGACAAGATGAGATTACCCACTGTCACTCCTCTTGTTCAACATTGTGTTGGAAGTATTAGCTAGGGCAGTTAGACAAGAGAAAGAAATCAGGAGTACCCAAATAGGAAAAGAAATCAAGTTATCCCTCTTTGCTGATGATATGAACCTATACCTTGAAAATCCAAGAGAATCTGTCAAAAACCTGCTTGTACTGATAAAGAACTTTGGCAAAGTCTCAGCGTGCAAAATAAATGTGCCAAAGACTGTTGCATTCCTTTGCGCCAACAACAAGCAGGCACAGAACCAAATAAAAAGCACAATCCCATTCACAATAGCCAACCAAAAAAAAAAAAAATACTTCAGCATCTTCCTAACCAGAAAGGTGAAAGACTTCAAAATGAGAACTACAAAACACTGCTCAAAGAAATCCAAGAAGACACAAACAAATGGAAAAATATTCCATGCTCATGAATAGGAAGAATTAACGTTGTTACAATGTCCATCCTACCAAAGACAATCTACAGATTCAATGCAATATCCATTAAATTACCAACATCATTCTTCTCAGACCTAAAAATGACCTCAGAAATTCATGTGGAAACATAAATGACCATGAATAGCCAAAACAATCCTTAACAAAAGAAACAAAGCGGGAACGATCACTTCCAGACTTCAAACTTTACGATAAGGCTACGGTAATCAAAACAACCTGGTATTGGTACAAGAATAGGCATATAGACCAATGGAACAGGATTGAGATTCCAGAAGCAAAGTCTCAATTTCTCAACCAACTCATCTTTGACAAAGCCTCCAACAGCAACCACTGGGGAGAGGAGAACCCACTCAGTAAATGGTGTTGGGAAAACTGGCTGATCACATGCAGAAGATTTAAACAGGATCCCTACCTCTCACCATACACATAAATTAACTCTAAATGGATCAAAGACTTAAACGTCAAACCTCAAACTATAAAAATCTTAGAAAACACAGGAGACACCCTTATGGAAATTGGAACTGGCAACCAATTCCTGCTCAAAATCCTAAGTGCCCATACCATAAAAAATAAGATAGACAAGTAGGACCTCATCAAACTGACGAACTTCTGCAAAGCAAAAGAAACCATCAAGAGAGCAGGGCGACAGCCCACAGAATGGGAAAAAATATTTGCCAACTGTATTTCTGACAAAGGCCTAACATTTAGGATCTACAAGGAACTCAGATGCACCAAAAAGAAAACAACAAACAGCCCCATTAAAAAGTGGGCAAAAGACATGTGAGACACTTCTCAAAAGAAAATATACAGGCATCCAATAAATATATGAAAAAGTGCTCAATCTCACTAATCATCAGAGAAATGCAAATCAAAACTACACTGAGGTACCACCTAGCCCCAGTAAGAATGGTCATCATTAATAAAACAAACAACAACAGGTGCTGGCGAGGATGCGGAGACAAAGAAACACTTCTACACTGTTGATGGGAATGCAAATTAGTACAACTTCTTTGAAAGACAGCGTGGCGATTTCTTAAAGAACTAGAAATTGACCTTCCATAAGACCCAGCAATTCTCCTATTGGGAATATACCCAGAGGAACTCAAATCATTCTACAAAAAAGATACCTGTATACGCATGTTTGTTGCAGCTCTATTCACAGTAACAAAAACACGAAACCAATCATGTTGCCCCTTGAAGCTGGATTGAATTTTTAAAAGTGGTATGTATACACAATGGAATATTATGCAGCCATAAAGAAGAACAAATATATGGACTTTGCAGCAACTTGAACGGATTTAGAGTCGCTCATACTCAGTGATCTATCACAGAAACAAAGAACAGAGTACCATATGTTCTCACTCATAAGTGGACCTTGAACAATTATCATAATATGATAAGCAAAGCATTGGCAATAGTGGGAAACTGCCAGGGGAGGAGGGGTGGGATTGGCAGTTGAGGCCAACTGCCAGGGAAAGGAGGGTCACACCTCATCAACAAAGGTATCTGCATAATGAACATCTGTATACCTAACCTTGAATTGTACCCCACACCTTTAAATTAAAATTTTAAAAAAAGAGAAGACTTAGACACCCACACAATAACAAAGGAGAGATTCAACACCCACTGACAGCATTAAACAGATCCTCAGGGCAGAAAACTAACAAAGAAATTCTGAGCTTAAATTCAACACTTTGACAACTGCATTGAATAGATATCTACAAAATACTTCACCCAACAACCACAGAATATACATTTCTCTCATCTGCACATGGAACATATTTTAATATCAACCTTATGCCCAACCATAAAAGCAAGTCTCAATAAATTCAATAAAATAAAATCATAGCAAGCATTTTCTTGAACCACAGCAGAATAAAAATAGAAAACAATACCAAGAAGAATCATCAAAACCACACAAATACATAGAAACTAATGTATTGCTCCTTTATAACTTTTGGACTAAAAAAATAAATAAAAATAAACCAGAAATTTAAAAATTCTTTGAAATGAATAAAAATAAAGACTCATCATATCAAAACTTCTGTGATTCCCCAAGAGCAATATTAAGAGAAAATTTACAATGTTAAACAACCACATCAAGAAGATAACAATATATTAAGTAAACAACCTAATATCACACCTAAATGAACTAGAAAAACAAGAAAAAAACTAAACACAAAGCTAGCAGAAGAAAAGTGATAACCAAAATCAGAACACAACTAAATGAAATTAAGACCAAAAAAATACAAAGGATCAATGAGGTGTAAAGTTGCTATTTATAAAAATAAGCAAGATTGATAACCCACTAACTAGTTAACAAAGAAAAAAGAGAGAAGGTTCAAATAAACATGATCAAAAATGATAAAGATAACATACAACTAACCTCACAGAAATTTTAAAAAGCCTCAGAGATTACTATGAACATCTCTATGCACCTAAACTAGAAGGTCTAGAGGAAATGGATAAATTCCTGGAAATACACTAACTCCCAAGATTGAGATTAAAGCTCTGAACAGACCAATACCATGTCACAAAATTGAATCAGTAGTAAAATAACCTACCAATCAAAAAATAAAATCCCTGTACCAGATGAATTCACAAGTGAACTCTATCGAAGAGATGATACCAAACCTATTAAAACTATTCCAAAAAAAAGAAGGGATTCCTCTCATTCATTCTACAATATCAGTGTCCTTCTGATATTAAAATATGGCAAAGGCCCAACAAAAAAATAAAACTACAGGCCAACATCCCTGCTGAGTATAGACACAAAATTCTCAACTGAATAGTCAAAATGCATCCAATATCCAGCAACACAAGATAAACATTATTCACCATAATCAACTGGGCTTCAATCCTGGGATGCAAGGATATTTCAACATACACAAATCCATAAATGTGATTCACCACATAATCATATGATCATTTCAATAGATATATAAAAATTTTGACAAAGCATTCCTTCATGATAAAAACCCTCAAGCAACTAGATATTGAAGAAACATATCTCAAAATAATAAGAGTCATCTATGAAAAACCTGCAGTGAACATCATGCTGAACAAGAGAAAGTTGGAAAATTTTTCTCTAAAAAATGGAAAAATGCAAGGGTGTTCACTCTCACCACTTCTCTTCAACACAGTACTGAAAGTCCACCAAGAGTAATCAGGCAAGAGAAAGGAGCAGACGCCATCCAAATAGGAAAAGTGAAGTCAAGTTACCTCTCTTCACAGATTTTATGATTCTATATCTGGAAGACCTCAAAGATTCCACTAGAAGATTTCTAGACTCAATAAACAACTTCAGTAAAATTTCAAGATACAAATCCATCTGCAAAAATTAGTTGCTTTTTTAAAAAAATTTACAGTTATGGGGTACCTGTGGGGATTAGCCACATAAGTAAATTGTGTATAGGTGAGGTCTGGGTTTCTAGTGAGTATGCTCTCCCCCTGGTAGTGGACATGGCACCCAATGGATGATTGTGTTCTCTTTATTCTCTCTCCTTCCCTCCTTTAGCAGCAACCAGAACTTATTATTCCCACTCTTATGCTCACATTCCCGGTGTTTAGGTCCCGCTTATGAGTGAGAACATGCAGTATTCGATTTTTTGTTTCTGCGATAGTTCACTTAGAATGAGTCTCCAGCTGCACCCTTGCTGCTGCAAAGGACATGATTTAGTTCTTCTTTATGCTGTGTGATATTCCATCAAGAATACACAGCCCCCCTACCTGTCCCCATACACAAAAATCAACTCTAAATGGATCAAAGACCTAAACATAAAGCCTCAAACTATAAGAATCTTAGAAAACACAGGAGACACCCTTACAGAAATCAGAATAGGCAACCAATTTCTGATAAAAACCCCAGATGTCCATGCCATAAGAGATAAGATAGATAAGTGGGATTTCGTTAAACTGAAAAGGTTCTGCAAAGCAAAAGAAACCATCAAGAGAGCGGGGAGACAGGTCACAGAATGAGAAAAAATATTCGCCAACTGCATATCTGACAAAGGCCTAACACTCTGGATCTACAAGAAATTCAAACATTCTGAAAGGAAAGAAACAAACAGCCCCATTAAAAAGTGGGCAAAAGATGTGAATAGACTCTCCTCAAAAGAAGATACACAAGCAGACAACAGATACATGAAAAAGTGCTCAGCCTCACTAATCATCAGAAAATGCAAATCAAAATCACACTGAGAAACTGCCTAACTCCAGTCAGGATGACCATCATTAATAACTCAAAAAACAACAGATACGAGAGAAGATGTGGAGAAAAAGGAAATGTTTCTGCACTGCTGGTGGGAATGCAAACTAGCTCAACCTCTATGGAAAAGAGTACAGCAATTCCTAAAATAACTGGAAAATGATCTTCCATATGACCCAGCAATTCACCTACTGGGAACATACCCAGAGGAATACAGTCATTCTACAAAAAGATACCTGCACATGCATGTTTATTGCAGCACTGTTCACAATAGAAAACACATGGAACCAACTGTGCCGCCCATCAAAACCAGACTGGATTAAAAAAATGTGGTACATATACACGGTGGAATATTACACAACCACAAAGAAGGACAAACATGTGGACTTTGCAGCAACTTGGATTGAATGGATTTAGAGTCTATCATACTAAGTGATCTATCACAGAAACAGGGAACAGAGTACCACATGCTCTCATTCATATGTGGACTCTGAATATTTACCATAATACTATAAGAAGGGAATGGGTGATAGCAGGATACTGCCGGGGTAGGAGTGGGAACACAACATCAATAAGGGTACCTGATCTCAAACCAGGCAAAGTGGGGACCAAAGGGAGGACCATACTTTACTTGTATAATGTTCACTTTTATACCTAATTCTGAATTGTAACAACCCACATCTTTAAAATAAAATATAAAACAAAAAAAGAATACATAGCACTGTCATTGGGCATCTGGATTGGTTCCATGTATTTGTTGTGAAAGTGTCTTTTTTGGTAGAGCAATTTGCGTTCCTGTGGGTATTTTCCCAGAAGTGGGATTGTTGGATTGCATGGCAGCTCGATTTTTAGTTCTTAAAAAAAAATCACACTGCTTTCCACAAAAGTTGAACTAGCTTGCATTCCTACCAACAGAGTAGGAGTGTTCCCTTTTCTCCACTGCCTTGCCAACACCTGTTGTTTCTTATTTTTATTAAGATAGTCATCCTGACTGGCATTAGGTGGTATCTCATTATTGTTTTGATTTGCATTTCTCTGATGATTAGTGAGGCTGAGCAGTTTTCGTATACTTTTTGGCTACTACAGTGGTTTCTTTTGAGAAGTGTCTGCTCATGTTCTTTGCTCACTTTCTTGTGAAGTTAATTTTTTCCTGTCAATTCATTTGAGTTCCTTGTAGATCCTGGATATTAGGCCTTTGTTGAGTGCATAGCTTGTAAATATTTTTTCCCATTCTGTGTGTTGTCTCTTTATTCTCTTGATGGTTTCCTTTGCTGCACAAAAACATTTTAGATTAAAAAATCAGTAGCATTTCTACACACCAATAATGTGCAAGCTGGGAACAAAATCAAGAATTCAATCGCATTTACATTAGCCACAAAAAAAGTAAAATACCTAAGAATATATCTAACAAAGCAGGTAAAAGATGTATACAACAAGAATTACAAAACACTGCTGAAAGAAGTCAAAGATGACACAAGCAAATGAAAAAAAATTCATACTCATGGATTGGAAGAATCAGTATCATTAAAGCATTCATATTGCTCAAAACAATCTACAATTTCAATGTAATCCCTATCAAATTACCAATATCATTTTCCACAGAATTAAAATTCATATGAAACAAAAAAAAATTCCAAGCTGTTATAGCAATCCTAGACGAAAAGAATAAAGGCAGAAGCATCTGATTACTGGGCTTCAAATCTTACTCAAGGCTACAGTAGCCAAAACAGCACGGTACTGGTACAAAAATAGACACATAAACCACAGAAAATAATAAAGAACACAGAAATAAAGCTACTCATCTACAACTAACTGATCTTCAAAAGGGGACAAAATGAACAATGGGGAAAGGACACCTGTTCAATAAATGCCGTTCAGAAAACTGGCTGGCCATATACAGAAGAATGAAACTCTACCTCTACTCTAACCATAGACAAAAATTAACTCAAGATGGATTAAATATAAGACCTCAGACTGTCAAAATCATAGAAGACAACTAAGAAAAACTCTTGTGGACATTGACCCAGACAATGAATTTATAACTAAGTCCTCAAAAGCAAGCCCAACAAAACCAGAAATTGACAATTGGTACCTAATTTAACTAAACAGCTTCTGCACAACAAAAAAACCATCAACAGAATAAATTGATAACCTAAAAATGGGAGAAAATATTTGCAGATTATGCATCTGACAAAGGCCTAATATCCAGTATCCAGAAGGAATTTAAATAAATTGACAAGGAAAAAAACATTGAAAATGGACAAAAGAACATGAGCAGACACTTCTCAAAAGAGGACATACAAGCAGCCAACAAACGTATGAAAAATGCTCAACATCACTAATCATCAGAGAAATGCAAATTAAAACTACAATGAGATACCACCTCTCATTGGTCAAGATGGCTATTATTAAAAAGTCAAAAAACGACAGGTGGAGGCACAGCTACAGAGCAAAGTGAATGCTTCTGTACTGTTGGTGGGAATGTAAACTAGTTCAGCCCCCAAAGAACACAAAATAGAATTACCGCAATTCAGCAATCTCACTACTGAGTATATACCCTAAGGAACACAAATCATTCTGTCAAAAAGGCACTTGCACGCATATGTTTATCGCAGTACAACTCACAATAGTAAAGACATGGAACCAATCTAGGTGTGCATCAATGGTGAATTGGATAAAGAAAATGTGGTATATATATGCCACGGAATATTATCCAACCATAAAAAAAGAACAAGATCATGTGGTTTGCAGCAACATGGACGTAGCTGGAGGCCATTAATTTAAGCAAATTACTGCAGAAACAGAAAAACAAATTCCACGTGATCTCACTTATAAGTGGGAGCTAAACCCTGGGTAAACATGAACATAAGGATGGAAACACAGACATTGGGGAGTCCCAAAGGGGGGAGGGAGGGAGAGAAGGGAGCAAGGGTTAAAAAATTACCTGTAGGGTACCATGCTCACTCTGAGTGACAGTTCAAGATAAGCCCAAACTTCACCATCATGTAACACATTGATATAACAAACCTGCACGTGTTCTTCCTGAACCTAAAAACAAATCTTTTTAGATCTATTTGTATAAGTACTTCCCAAAATGGATACTGAGGGTGAATTATTTTGCCATACATACATTTTGATTTTTGGTTTTGAATAAATATTAGAATAATCTCATAGGTATGGATTCTCAACATAAATTCTTTTTAAACAACTTTATAGCAGTTCTTTGCAGGTTACAAGTATATGTAGCATAATTTAAAGAAATGCAACAGGGTATTAAAGCTTCGTTCATTATTCAGCAATAAAAATAGACCATCTCAACCGGGCTCGGTGGCTCAGCCTGTAATCCCGCGCCTTTGGGAGGCTGAGGTGAGTGGATTGCCTGAGCCCGCGGGTTCGAGACCCACCTGGGCAGCGAGACCTCATCTCTACAATAAATCAAAAAAAAAAAAAATATCAGCAGGGCATGGTAGCGCGCTTAATTACGGTTACTCGGAAGGCTGAGGCAGAAGGATCACCGGAGCCCAGCAGGTCGAGGCTGCGGTGGCCGGGAGCGGCCACTGCACTCCAGCCTGGGCGACAGAGTGAGACTCCAACTCAAAAAAAAAAATAGACCATCTTTAAAAACGTTTAGCTTTAATTTACTTTAGCATTAATTAAAAGGATCAAATGGAAAAAAATATTATCAGTAATGCAGAAAACGTAATAAAAGCATACCAATAATTTATTATAAATTAAAGAATTATTGATGATCACATAAGGAAATAAATACCACATTTATGAATAAGAATTATAGAAATACATATGAGTAAAATAGAAACAGCAAAATAAAATTTCTGATTATATAAAGAGATATATAGCTTCACCAGTAAACCGATCTGAAATTATTTGCACTCTGGAACAAAAACTAAAAATTACTCTAACAGATTGAAATGACATTCCAAAAGAAATTTTAAATCACAATTGATGGATATATAAAGCAGTAGAAATAAACTGAAACATATGTCTGAATTATAAAAATAAATAAAATTTTCTTTCTTTTCTCCTTAAAAGGAGTTCTAATAGGGATTTCATTTTAAAAACTAACAAAGAAAGCAAAGAAAAAATAGATTAGAGACGGTAACAACTGAGCAATGTAACTGTTGCAATTCACTTGAAAACAAAAGAAAATGCCACCCTTAAATGCCTAGTTTAGTAAAATTATTCTTTTAAATCACTCTGGAAAATATCTATTGTAAACAGAACAATACACACAAAAATTTAAGGTTTAGAATCTTGCAAACAATATCTTAAAATAAATATCCCAAAAATTTTTTTTAAATTTAACTCCTAAGTATACAAAATGTTCTAAATATTTGACTCTTCTGTTTCTCTGCTAACAAAGACAGCAACCAGATGCCAACTCCAAAATTAGGAAATATTTTCCAAAATAAAACACAAAAAGAAATGAGAATAGCATTCTTACAATTGGCAATTCAATGTTTATTAAAGTCCTATGAATTGGCAGGCTTTGTACTAGGCAGACATATTAATAATTACAATATCAGTCTGCCGCGGTGGCTCACGCCTGTAATCCCAGCACTTTAGGAGGCGAGGGAGAGAGGATTGCCTGAGTCCACAGCTTCAAGACCAACCTGGGCAACATAGTAAGACCTCACCTCTACAATACATCAAAAAATTAGCCGGGCATGGTGGTGTGTGCCTGTAGTTCCAGCAACTTGGATGGCTGAGGCAGAAGGATCACCTGAGCCCTGCAGGTCGAGGCTGTGGTGGTCGTGAGTGTGCCACTGCACTCCAGCCTGGGATGCAGAGTGAGACTGTAACTCAAAAAAAAAAAAACCAAGTGTCTACTAACTGTTTAATATGTGCCAAGCACTGACATATGCACTTTATATTCATTATCACATTAAATTTTCACTTTAAAAAAGCCTGTGAGATCACTACCATGCCCAGAGGCAAGGAGAGGTGAATAAGAAAGATAGAGCAAGAACTTGGGACATCTAATTCCAGGCATAAACTCTTCAATGTCAATGCTAAGGTGAAGAGGACTCAGGGCCAATCCCTGGAGGAGTCATAAGCAAGTGCTAGAAACATGAATGATAAAGTGCAGAGTATAAGGACATTAAAGAAAGTCCTTGTCATTCATGTATTCCTTCAACAAATATTGACTGACTATTCAATAAAGGTTTGTTCTAGGTACCAAAGATTCAGCAGTAAACAAAACAAAATTGCTGTCCTCATGGAACATGCGCTCACTTGAAGAAATACACAGTTTAAAAGTGAACAATTTCAGTGATAAGTGCAGAGAAGAAATACACATTGTTTCTGAGAAAGCATCTCTGAGAAGATGGCATCTGGACAGACTTGAATCTTAGTGATAAGAAAGCAGTAGCTGTGAATAGGACACCCTATTCAGCAAATGGTGCTGGAAAAGTTGGATAGCTATATGCAAAAAAAAGTGAAACTTGCTCCCTATCTCTCCCCATATACAAAAATTAACTCAGGATGGATTAAAGACTTAAATATCAGGCATGAAACCATAAAAATTCTAGAAGAAAACCTAGAAAAAACTCTTATGGGCATCATCCTAGGCAAATAATTTATAACTAAAACCCCAAAAGCAAATTCCTCTAAAATAAAAACACACAAGTGAGAGTTAATTAATTTTAAAAGCTTCTGCACAACAACAACAACAGCAAATAATAATAATAATAATAATAAAACAGAGCAAATAGGCAACCTACAGAATGGGAGAATATATTCACAAACTATTCATCTGACAAAGGACTAATCTACAAATCTAGATCTACAATCTACAAAGAACTCAAACAAATCAGCAAGAAAAAAAAATAGCCTCATTAAAAAGTAGGCAAATGACACGAACAGACATCCTTCAAAAAAAAGATACACAAATGGCCAAACAAACATATGAAAAAATGCTCCACCTCACTCACCATCAGGGAAATGCAAATTAAAACCACAGTGAAATACCACCTTACACCAGTCAGAATGGCCATTATTTAAAAAATGAAAATATAATAGATGCTGGCGTGGATGCAGAGAAAAGAGAACACTTATACACTGTTGGTGGGAGTGTAAATTAGTACAACCTCTGTGCACATCGGTATGGAGATTTCTCAAAAAACTACAAGTAGAGCTAACTTTTGATCCAGCAATCCCACTACTAGATATCTACCCAAAGGAACAGAGGTCAATATATGAAAAAGACACCTGCACCTGCATGTTCATCGCAGCACAATTCACAATTGCAAAGATGTGGAATCAACCTAAATGCCCATCAGCTGATCAGTGGACATCTAAAATGTGGTATACATATACCATAGACTACTACACAGCCATAAAAAAGAACGAAATCATGTCCTTTGTAGCAACATGGATGGAGCTAGAGAGATCATCATCCTATGTGAATTGACTCAGAAACAGAAAAGCAAACACTACACATGCTCACTCATATGTGGGAACTAAATGGTCACAAAGATGAGAACAACAGACACTGGGGACACCAACGTGGGGGGAGGCAGTAGGGAGTTTAGGGTTTAGAAACTACCTATGGGCACAATGTTCACTATCCGTGGAATGGCCCACCTGAGACTCAATCCCCACCACTGCACAATATGTTCACGTCACGAATACACATGTGTACCCCCGATTCTAAAAGAAAAAAGAATAAATACACAATTTTTTAATAAATAAATTTTGGGGTTTTGGGTTTCCCCTCAAATATTTATATATGTAATGCCTATATATTTGTGCAATATATATGCATATATGTGTGTGTACACACACACACACACACACACATTTTTAAGCCATTTTAGAGTAAGTTCATGCATTCATTCACCACTTCAGTATAATTTCCTAAGAATAGGAATACCACTTACATAACCATCTATAGTAGTCAATGTCAGTCAACTTAACATTATCACAGTACTTTTACCAAATCTCCCTTCTGTGATCTAACTTTATCAATTGGCCTGAAAATATCCACTATAGTCTTTTATCCTCTATTCACAATCCTGTCTAAAAATTGCATATTTCATTTTGTTGTCATGTCTCAAATAGAATATTATGAATTTTGGGTTTGTTTGATGGTTCCTGTGTAATTAAGTTCAGGTAAAAGAACCCAGCCAGAATATTACCTGAGTGATATGTCCTTGTCAGGGGAGTCTGTCTAGAGAAACTCAATGTCTATCTGTCCCTCACTGGTAAAGCTAAGTTTGATCACCCAGTCAAGGTGTTATCTGATTTCTCCACTGTAACATTATTTTTTTGAATATAACCTATGAGCAATCTATGGGAAGATCATGCTAAAATCCCACTCTTCACCAAAATTTCCCTCTAGATTGAGCATGCATTAATGATTTTACTATGAATTGTTTACTAGAACTTTACTTGATGTTTGCAAAATGGTTATTTCAAATTCCAGAATTCCTTCCACATTGACCACTGGTCCTTGGCATTCTGTAAGCAAGCGTCCTCTCTCCTCTCCCTTTTATACATGTTTCTTGTCATCAGTATGAAATCATGGATTTCTACTTCTTCAAGGTTATCTTTCCTAATTTTTTTTTAAAGATTATTTATTTTATTTTTTATTTTAAAGATGTGGGGTACCGTTCAAGGTTAGATACATATGTGGTCATCACACAGGTAAAGTTTGGGCCTCCCCTTGGTTCCCACTTCACCTGGTTTGAGATCAGGTACCCTTATCGATGTTGTGTCCTCACCCCCACCCCAGCAGTATTCTGCTGTTGACAATCCCTTTCTTATAATATTAACGAAAGTGTTCAGGGTCTGCTTATGAATGAAAACATGGTACACTGTTCTTTGTTTCTGTGATAGATCACTGAATACGATAGACTCTAAATCTATCAAAGTTGCTGCACAGTCCACATGTTTGTCCTTCTTTATGGCTGTGTAATATTCTATCATATATATGTGCCACATTTTCCTTATCCAGTCCATTTTTGATGGACAGCAGAGTTGTTTCCATGTTTTTGCTATTGTGAATAATGCTGTGATAAACATGCATGGGCAGGTTTCTTTTTTGTAGAATGATTTGAGTTCCTCTGGGTATATTCCCAGAAGGGGGATTGCTAGATCATATGGAAGGCCAATTTTTAGATTTTTTTAGGAATCACCACACTGTTTTCCACAGAGACTGCACCAATTTACACTCTCACCAACAATGCATAAGAGCTCCTTTTCCTCCACATCCTCTCCAGCATCTGTTGTTTTTTGAGTTATTAATGATCGTCATCCTGAATGGAGTTAGGTGTATCTCAGTGTGATTTTAATTTCATAATGCTTTAATTATTTTAATGTTTTTCATTATTTCAGTGCTCAAATATTCCCAGTCTTGGTCAGCAGGAGCCTCTTTAGTTAGTTTATGTGTCATTGTGATTATTATTTCTTGGAGCATTCCTTTGTATTTTCTCACATAATGGTGTCCATTAGAACTTTCTGTAATGATGGAAATGCTCCAGATCTGTGTTGTCTCAGTATTTTAGCCACTAGCCGCGTATAGCTATTGAGCATTTGAAATGTAACTACTTCAACTGAAAAACTAACTTGTTAATTTTATTCAGTTTTAATAATTGTGATTGTAAATAGCTATGGGAGGCTAGTGGCTACCATATTGGACCCCACAGTTAATCCAACAAAATGAAGCATTCTAGAATCATGTATTACCTTTCCTGCCACATCCCTAGAAGCAGCAACTTCTCCAAGGAGCCCTGGTTTCTTTTAATAGAGATTGACCTTAGAGCTACTGGGATATCTTTTCTTCTGGACTTTTTCATTAGAAAAGACTAGAAAATACATGCATGTGCACATTTGTATATTGCATATTTGTAAATGCATACTTAAACTTAAATATATATATATATATATATATATACATATATATACAAGCATATATACCAATATGTAAGTCTTTTAGAATCATGAGTTCACACCAGTGTCTCCAATTCCAAGCCATCTACACAAAGGTCGACTTTGCCTTCCTCCATTGCGTTTTCTCTGTCTCTTCTTTCATTGAGAACCTGGCTCCCAACAATATTAGCTTATTTATTTGTGTGTTCGGATCTAAAGACGTCAAAAGTAGTTTCAGAATTGCTTTATCATACCAACATAAAAATCATATCTATTAAAAAGAGCTGAGGATTTGTTTGCATGTCTCTCCCTACTTTCCCCAAACCATAACACCCAAGAAGCGGTGATATGATGTCTACAGAATTAAAATTTTTAAAATGTACTCAGAAATGTGCTACTCTATTACCTATCCTTTCCACTCGGTCCCCTCTCCCTAACTATTCCATATAGATAGCCAACATCATTGTTTTGTGATTGATACTTCTGAAGTTTCTTTTTATTTAAAAAAGTAAATGTGTGCATATTTTCTTAATTTCCCTTATTTTTCACACATAAGGTAGCATACTATATACAATTTTTGCCCTTTGTTTTTACCATTTACAAACAAAGGAGATTATTTTTCATTACCAGTGTGATGAGAGCCACTGGAGAATTTTTAGTTGAAGCACGATGGAATCTGACCTATATTTCTGAAAAATTACTTCAGCTGCTGGATTAGGAGCTTGACTAGAATTGGTAAGACTATTTAGAAGGCTGTTGACATCATTCATGTCCGAGATGATAAAGCCTAGAATCAGGGTGAGGTTGTACGTAGTATTACACGTTCACAACTTTTTCTTCTTACTCAGCCTTTGCTGTGGCTTCTTGTTAGTGAAGTGTACTTCACTGACCTACTGACTTGTAGTTTTTGGTCAATGGGAGGTGGACAGAAGCTAGAGTGCCAGTTCTGAGCAGAGGTGTTAAAAAGCCTTGCCTGTTTCTGCTTACCCACCTATGTTCTATTCTCTGAGAACAGAGAAGTATGCCCCAACTAGCCTCTGTTCTTTTGGCCTTAAGTCCATGAATAGGAGACAGATGGGGCATACTTGAAAGTCACCCATAGATTGGTGAGTGAGGGAAAAAAGTCTTAACTCTCACCCATGAATATTTGGGGGCCATTGGTTACACATTATTATTGTAGCCAAATCTGATTGATGCCGGTGAGAGTAGTGGTGAGGTGAGAGTTTTAGGATTTAGAATGGATTTCTGAGATAAATCTTACTGAGACTCACTGCTGTGTTAGATTTCGGAAACAAGATAAAGAAAAGAATAAAGGACGATTTCCGGATGGATACTGGTGCCTTTCCGGATGGATACTGGTGCCTTTTCCTCCAGGTGGAGAAAACTGAAGAGGTGCAGAATGTGTTGGGAGGTAGAAGAAAGCACTAGCACTGGTCCTAAATCAGGAACGATTTTGCCCATGAAGGGAGATTTAATCATGTCTGGAAACACTTGTCATCATCACAACTTGGAGGTGTGACTGGCATATGGTAGATGGAGGCCAAGGATGCTCTAAACATCCTGCAATGCACAGAACAGTCCCCTGCAACAAGGAACTATCCAGATAACAATGTCATACTGCCAGGGCTGAGAGATACTAGAATAAAGTGGCATGTTAGGTTTGAGGTGCCTATGAATTAACCAAGTGGATTTATTGTAAAAGGATTTATAGAGATCAAAGGAAAGATTAAGGGGATAAAAATGTGTGAGTAATTAATACACACAGGCAATATTTAAAACCATGGAATTGAAAGAGACCACCAAGGGAGAGGATGTAAAGAGAGAATAGAAGAGTCCTGAGGATTTGTCCCATGTCCCTCCAACATTTAGAGATGAGAATCAACAGGAAAACCCAGCTAAGGAGATTGAGAGCAAGCTGTGATATAGGAGGAGACCAAGGGAAATGTATCCTGGAACCAAGTCAAGAAAGCATTTTAAGAAAGAAGGAACCCATATTACTGTATACTTATTATTATTTGATATTTATTTAATATTATACAGTTGGTAATATTTAGTATTATAAACTACAGCAATAGAACCTTACACTTCACACTTTATACTTTTCAATGAGATTTCAGACACCATATCTCGTATGGTTTTCCCTGCCACACTGAGTAAGGTAAGAACAAAATTCAAAGGTATTAAAAATCGAAGAGTTTTAGAGCCTCTGCTCTAATGTTACATGACAAACCCAGGCCTACATGGTTCCTAATTTATAATATAAACAGTTTTGAGACTGAAATAAGTACCCTTGAGAAGATCAGCATTTCTTGAAGACAATGGAGTCAAACAGTTACAAACATGAACTTAATAGCAACAACTAAAAGAAATATTTATCCAGTACATCCTAAATGTCAGTTTAGGTTCTAAAGATACAGCAGTGAACAAAACAAAGTCACTGCCCTTGTGGAATTTATGGGGGCTCAGAGACCTCGACTTATATCCCAGTTCTGTCCTATAACCTTGAGCAATTAAATTCTTCCTTCTCTAGTGGCATTGGTAACTCCTACACCAGAGCTCTGGTTAAACATGGGAGTGGTTTCAAGGGCATACCTCTACAATCTCCTGAAACTCTACACTAAAATTACACTAAGGGAAAGAAAAGGTATAAACCAACAAAGGCAAAAAGATTGGCAGAGAATTAAACAATAATAAAATTTTGAACCCTAGAAAACAGATGTGCAGACGGTAACTGATTTAGCAAACCAGAATGCACTGAAATTCAAAACAGAAAGAGAATTCCAGAAGCAGGTTGATCCATGTTGTGGTGTAAAACAGGAGTCAGCAAGTTTTCTATGTAAGAGTCCAGATAGCAAATATTTTAAGCTTTGCATGTTATAGTGTCTCTGTCGCAAGTATCCAACTGCAGCCAGAGACAACACATATCTATGAGCATGGCTGTGTTCCAAAAAAGCTTTATTTATAAAAACTGGCAGGCCAGGCTCGGGGGCTTAGTTTGTAATCCCAACACTTTGAGAAGCCTAGGCGAGTGGATTTCCTGAGCCATGGGTTATCAGCCCGGGCAACTTGGCGAAACCTCGTCTCTACAGTAAATCAAAAATTAGCCAGGTTTGGTAGCGCATGCCTATACTCCTGGCTCTCTGGAAGACTGAGACAGAAGGATCGCTGGAGCCCAGCAGGTTGACTCTGGGGTGGCCGTGAGCATGCCACTGCACTCCAACTTGGGTGACAGAGTAAAACCCTTACTCAAAATAAAATAAAATAAAATAACAAGCAGAGATTGAAAGGGAAGGCAAACTGTGTTTTAGGTGGCAGACCAGTTTGCCAAACCCTGGTATAACACCTCGTGGATGAAGGTGCCAGATACCTCTGAAAGCAGCAGAGCACTAGGTCTCCACTAGGTGAAAGTCCTCCCGTACCTTGCTGGAAGACTCAAGGATTACTATCTGGAAAACTGAATTCAAAGGATGCTGGGCTCAAACACAGATAAAGTTGGGTGTGAGATGCCCTGATAAAAACAAGGGTGTTCACTTAAAAAAAAGAAAAGAAAAACCTCAAGCCCTAGTCCCCACCCTGCTAGGAGAAACCATCAAGCAGACATAGACTCTTTTGTCAGATAAATGGAGTCCTCTCTAAAGAAATGTATCAACTCTAGAGAATATACCTAAAGATACTGAGAATTGGTGGCTGCCAAACAAAAAGGCTCAACCAGAACTTCCTAGGACAAAGTCTACCAGTTTCCATCCTTCATCCAAGTATAGTTACCAGTCTGGTTTTTTATTGCTCCTATCTTTAAAAAATCACTCACTCATGAAAGACAGTAATCAAAATGAACACGTAGGAAAAGTTTTCAAAAGGAAGAAAATCCAAAGAACGGAGCAAGTAGCCAAGGAGTCTTCAAAATATAAAAATCAATATCCTCAAAAGAGAGCAGAGGATATCTTATCCCTGAAATAAAAACAGGAGACTGAAAAAACAAACAACCATCAGAGAACAAAAAAAAAGTTCTTGGTAATTAAAAATACAATCTAAGAAATGAGGAATTCAAAGACAGCTTGGAAAATAAAGTTGAGAAAAATATCCCAGAAACTAGAAAAAGAAAATAAGGAAGAAAAAAATGAGAAAATTAGAGGATTGGCCAAGGGATCTAACTGTCAATAATCATCATTTCAATCATAAAGAACAGAGAAAATATGATGTTTTCTATAACTTTGGTGTATTTTTATGAAATGTTCCATTTTCTAGACAGCAAAGAAAGAATAAGACAAATGTATAGCCCTTTAGATTACTCTGTTGAGAAGAAACCTCCAGACAAGTCAGAAAAGATTATTCATATTTTACCACAATTTCTTCCAACACACTTTAGATTCGTTATTCAAACCAGAAAAGCACTAACAAATCAGTCTGCTTTTTTCCAAGCCATACAGAAATAGTTTCAATGATTTCAACAAAATTATTATGCCCATTCTCTAATAATGTTATCAAAATATTTTATCAAGGCTTGTCACCCCACCTTCATCTGTGCCTGAGCGTCTCTAGAATTCAGTTTCTCCAGACACAATCCTCCAATCTTCTGGCAGATGTGGGAAAGCCTTTATGCAGCTGCAGGGGAGGGGACAGGGATCTGGGCTCCTAGATGCCTCTTTTATACACTTTCAATCCATCACTCTGTTTTCAGATACATTGCTCCACAACTTTCACACGTATCAGATTCTTTCCATCCCTGCACCTTTCTTGAATGCCTTATGTTTGAATTAGACATTACACATTTTAGACATTTGTGCACAAATGATAAATTCTTATGACCAGCTAATCTCCAAACATTTTTACAAAAAGTTGCTAGACATAGATGCAAAAGGGTTATAGTTATGAACAGATACTTTAAAAGGACTTATCATTTTGTATGAAGAAAGAAAAAGCTACTATTTTTCTCTCTTATAGACATGCGGCAGCCTCAGTTTTACAACTTCAACCAAGGTCAAGAGCAAATAATATGGATCCATGAAGGTCCAATAGCTCGGCTTTACCTTTGAAATTGTCACGGATTTTCTGATACTTTCACACAGCTCAAAAACTCTCCAACACAAACCAAGCTCTCACCCTATAGACAACTTCTGGCTTCAGTCTAGATCACTTAAAATGCAGGATTCTCTCATTCATAAAAGTAATGTCTTAATTGTTCAGCTGATTTTTAGCCAACAGTCATAGTTTATGAAAAAAATAAAACATCCAGACATAGTGGCTCACGCCCATAATCCAAGCACTTTGAGAGGCTGAAGTGAGAGAATTGCCTGAGCTCACGGGTTCAACACCACCCTGGGAAACTTGGCAAGACCTCGTCTCTACAATAAATCATAAAAATTAGCCAGGTGTGTTGGCACACACCTGTAGTTCCAGCTACTTGGAAAGCTGAGGCAGAAGGATCGCCTGAGCCCAACAGGTTGAGACTGTAGTGGACGTGAGCATGCTACCGAACTCCAGTCTGGGCAACAGAGTGAAACTCTGACTCAAAAAAAAAAAAGACAGATTATTTTAGTTTCAAGTTTAAATGATAAAAGCATTTTAACCATGGCAGGCAGGTCAATGACCATCTTTAACTCATGAACTCTGAAACTGAGCATATTTTCCACTCTCTTATTAAACACTAAGTGGCCAAAAATGGGAAAAATATATTTGCAAGCTACACATCTGACAAAGACCTAACATCCAGGATCTATAAGGAATGCAAACAAATTAATAGGAAAGAAAACATTAAAAAGTAGTCAAAGAGGTGCCAAACAAGATGGCTACGGAGCCAGTGGGAGCATGAAATTCCCTGCGAAGGCTTGTGTCCAAAGAGTCCGCATCAGTAGGTGAGTGCCGAAGCGTCTAATGTCTAATTCAAACATAAGGCACACAAGAAAGGTGCAGGGATGGAAGGAATCAGATACGTGTGAAAGTTGTGGAGCAATGTATCTGAAAACAGAGTGATGGATTGAAAATGTGTAAAAGAGGCAACTAGGAGCCTAGATCTCTGACCCCTCTCCTGTAGCTAAGTATAGTCTGCCTGAGGGGAGACTCGGGATCAGGTACCTAGGACTCCCCTCCAGGAGTGCCTACAACCCACCACTGTCCTGAATTGGAGCCTGTGGTCATATAGGATCATCATTCATTCTTGGGGATCTCTCAGGAGGAGGCAGCAGAGGTCAGCTGCTCTCAGCACCTGGAGCCTGGCATCTTCCTAACCAGAGAAGTGAAAGAATTTTACGATAAAAAACTACAAAACATTGCTCAAAGAAATCAAAGATGACACAAACAAATGGAAATATATTTCATGCTCGTGGACTGGAAGAAGCAACGTTGCTTAAGATGTCCATCCCACCCAATGCCATCTACAGACTTAACGCAACACCCTTTAAATTGCCAGCATCATTCTTCTCAGACCTGGAGAAAGCAATACAGAATCCATATGGAGTTATAAATAACCACAAATAGCCAAAACAATCCTCAGCAAAAGAAACAGAGCAGAACATATCACACTTTCAGACTTTAAATTTCATTATAAGGCTACAGTGTTCAAAACAGCCAGATATTGGTACAAGAACAGTCATATAGCCCAATGGAATAGGATAGAGATTCAGGAAGCAAAACCTCAATTTCTCAACCAACTCATCTTTGACAAAGCCTCCACTAACAACCATTGGGGAGAGGAGAACTTATTCAGTAAATGGTGCTGGAAAAACTGACTGACCACGTGAAGAAGATTAAAAGAGGACCCCTACATATCACTGGACACAAAAATCAATTCTAAATGCATCTAAGACCTAAATGTAGAACCTCAAACTATAAGAATCTTAGAAAATGCAGGAGACACCCTATGGAAATTGAAACTGGCAACCAATTCCTGCTCAAAACCACAAATGCCCATGTCATAGGAGATAAGATAGACAAGTGGGAGCCTTTTAAACTGAAAAGCTTCTGCAAAGCCAAAAAAATCATTAAGAGAGTGGGGAGATAGCCCACAGACTAGGAAAAAATATTTGCCAACTGTTTATCTGACAAAGGCCTAACATCTAGGATCTACAAAGAACTCAAACATACTGAAAAGAAAAAGAATTTAATTAAAAAGTGTACAAAAGACATGAATAGACACTCTCAGAAGAAGATATACAGGCAGCCAACAGACACATGAAAAACTGCTCAACTTTACTAATTATCAGAGAAGTGCAAATTAAAACTACGGTCAGAATGAGCATATCAATAACAAAAAACAGATACTTGAGAGGTTATGGGGAAAAGGGATGGCTTCTACACTGCTGATGGGAGTGTAAACTAGTATAGACTCTGTGTAAAACAGTGTGATGATTCCTAAAAAATAATCTAAAAGTTGACCTTCCTATGACCCAGGAATCCCTCTTCTAGGAATATACCTGGAAGAACTCAAATCACTCTATAAAAGGATACCTGTACAAGCATGTTTATTGCAACATTATTCACAATAGCAAAAACATGGAACCAACCATGCTGCCCATCATAAGCAGACTGGATAAAGAAAATGTGGCACATATACATGGTGTACATTACACAGCCATAAAGAAAAACAAGATTATGGACTTTGCAGCAACATGGATGGGTTTAATCTATCACAGAACAAAGTCTGAGTACTACTGTACTCACTCATAAGCGGACCCTGAACATTTGTAACAATACTATAAGAAAGAAATTGCCAGTAGTGGAAAACTGTCAGGGGAGAGGCAGGGATAGCATACTTCATCAATAAGTGTACCTGATCTCAAGTCAGGTGGAGTGGGGACCAAGTGAAGCCCAAACTTTACCTGTACAGTGACCATTTGTATACTTAACCCTGAATTGTACTCTACATCTTTAAAATAAAATTTAAATTAAAAAGTGAGCAAAGGACATGAACAGACACTATTTAAAAGAAGAGATTCAAGTACCCAACAAACATATGAAAAAATGTTCAACTTCACTAATCATTAGAGAAGTGCAAATCAAAACTACAATGAGATACCACCTCACGCCAATCAAAATGACTTTCATTGGGATTAACAGTTGAGGAAAACTGTCAGGGGAGGGAGAGGTACACCTCATCAACAAGGGCACCTGCATAATCAACATTTGTATACCTAACTCTGAATTGTACCCCACATCTTTAAATTTTTTTTAAAGACTTTCATTAAAGACTCAAAAAATAACAGATGTTGGTGAGGCTACAGTTAGTGGGAATGTAAACTAGTTCAATCTTTGTAAAGAGCAGCATGAGATTTTCTAAAAGAACAAAAATTGAGCTACCATACACAATCCAGCAATCCCACTTTTGGGAATATACCCAGAGGAACACAAATTGCCCTACCAAAAGGAAACCTGCACACATGTTTACTGCAGCACTATTCACAACAGCAAAAACATGGGAGCAGCTTACAGCTGCCCAACATAAGTGCACTGGATAAAGAAAATGTGATCTATATACTGTAAATATAGTTTAAAAAAAACATTAGATTGTGAATCTAATAATAGAAACTTAAAAATTCTTATTCACCAAGAAAGTACGCAAGAACTGCTAATTCATGCCTCCATACATAACAGTATGGCTTTCTTACTTTTTAAGGATAGAAGTGATCTGTCGGTCTTAGGAACCGAAAAATTGGTGCAACTCCAAATAAAAGTAATAAATTTATTTTCGTCTTCCATCTTTCTCTCACTTACACTTCTAATTACCCCTTTTATTATAACAACAACAAAAAAAGACAACTACACTTACCCCAGCTACGTGAAAAACTATCGCCTGTGCATTTATAACAAGCTTAGTTCCAACAACTATATTTTTACACATAGGTCAAGAAATAGTCATTTCTAACTGACACTGAATAACTATCCAAACTATAAAATTCTCCCTAAGCCTCAAAATGGATTATTTCTCCATAATTTTTGTACCAGTAGCACTCTTCATTACATGATCTATCATAGAGTTCTCAATATGATATATACATTCAGACCCCAATGTCAGCCGCTTCTTCAAATATTTACTTCTATTTCTCATCACCATACTAATTCTAGTTACTGCCAACAACTATTTCAATTTTTCATTGAATGAGAAGGCATCGGCATTTTATCTTTTCTCCTCATTGGCTGATGATACTGACAAACAGACGCAAACACAGCAGCCCTCCAAGCAATTCTTTACAACCGTATTGGAGACTTCGGCTTTTAGCTATAGCATGGTTCTTAATTTATTCCAACTCCTGAGAATTCCAACAAATATTTACTCTTAACCCAAACTCCAGCACCCTCCCTTTCCTTCTAGCAGCTACAGGAAAATCTGCACAATTTGGACTCCACCCAACTCCCGTTTCTACCCTACTCCACTCAAGCACTATAGTTGTAGCTGGAGTTTTTTTACTTATCTGATTTTACCCCCTCTTAGAAATAAATGAAACAACCCAAACCATCACACTATGCTTAGGAGCTATTACTACTCTATTTACAGCAATCTGCGCCCTAACACAAAATGACATGGTGTTTCAGCCTGTCATCCCGCGCCTTTGGGAGGCTGAGGTGAGTGGATGGCCTGAGCCCGCGGGTTCGAGACCCGCCTGGGCAGGCGAGACCTCATCTCTACAATAAATCAAAAAATCAGCCGGGCGTGGTAGCACGCGCCTGTAGTTCCAGCTACGTGGAAGGCTGAGGCGGAAGGATCGCCGGAGCCCAGCAGGTCGAGGCTGCGGTGGCCGGGAGCGGCCGCTGCACGCCAGTCTGGGTGACAGAGTGAGACTCCAACTCAAAAAAAATAAAATAAATAAAATTTAAAAATTGCTGCATTCTCCACGTCTAGCCAATTAGGCCTTATAATAGTAACTATCAGCATTAATCAACCCCATCTAGCATTCCTGCATATCTGCACCCACGCTTTCTTCAAAGCCATACTTTGTACATGTTCCAGGTCTACCATTCATAGCCCAAACGATGAACAAGATACTCGAAAAATAGGAGGTCTACTTACAACTATACCCTTCACTTCCTCCTCATTGCTCATTGGAAGCCTTGCCCTTACAGGTATACCTTTCCTTACAGGCTTTTGTTCCAAAGACCTTATTATTGAAGCTGCCAACATTTCATACACCAACGCCTGAGCCCTCTCTATCACACAATTTGCTGCATCCCTGACAGCCGTGTACAGTACCCATATTATCTTCTTCGCACTCCTAGGCCAACCTCGTTTCCCAGCTTTAACAAGCATCAATGAAAACAATTCCCTCCTAATAAACCCATTAAACGTCTAGCCCTAGGTAGCATTTTCACAGGATTTCTCATTTGAAATTCTGTCCCTCCCGTAACAACCCCACAAATAACCATACCCTTATACTTAAAATTCTCAGCACTCATTGTTACCATTTTAGGATTTACACTAGCAATAGAGCTTAATAACCTCACATATTATCTCAAACTAAAACACCCCACTCAATCGCTCTTATTCTCCAATTTATTAGAGTTTTTCCCAATTACAATTTACCGCCTGTACCCTCTTATAAATCTCCATGCCAGCCAAAACACAGCATCCTCACTTCTAGACCTCCTCTGATTAGAAAAAACAATACCAAAAAGCACAGCCAAAACCCATATATCCGCATCCACAATCACCTCCAACCAGTCAGGCCTAATTAAACTCTACTTTATATCCTTCCTTATTACCACTATACTTGGGATATTCCTTATTCTCTAAAATCCTCGAGCAATTTCAATTACAATAAAAATGGTGATGAATTAAGACCAGCCCTCAACCCCTGTTAATCAACTGCCACTGCCATACAAAGCCGCCACCCCCACAGAATCTTCACGAAACAAAATAAAAGTCACCCTCAAAAACAACCCAGTCCTCTAAATTCTTAAACCCAAGATCCTCATGATATAACATCCACACAACCACAAACAACTCTAACAATAACCCTAATAACAAGACCCCTCAAATAGAGACGCTTAACCCCCAAGCTTCTGGACACTCCTCTGTAGCTAGCGCTATTGTATACCCAAACACAACTAATATACCACCTAAATAACTTAAAAATACCATCAACCCAATAAAGGCTCCCCCAAAACTCAACATTATCCTGCACCCCACGCCACCACTAATAATTAAACCCAAGCCCCCATAAATAGGAGGTTTTGAAGAAAATCCAATAAAACCCATTTTAAAAACTATACTCAATAAAAACACAACATAAGTCATTAATTCCCACATGGACTTAAACCATGACTAATGACCTGAAAAATCATCGTTGCTATTCAACTACAAGAACTTAATGACAAACCTACGCAAAACTCATCCCCTTATAAAAAGCGTTAACCATTCATTCATTGATCTCCCCATACCCTCCAACATCTCCACATGAAGAAATTTTGGCTCCCTCTTAGGAGTTTGTCTAGGAATTCAAATCATCACAGGACTATTCTTAGCCATACACTATACATCAGACACAACAACCGCATTTTCCTCTGTAACACACATCTGTCGAGACGTAAACTACGGTTGAATTATCCGATATATACATGCAAACGGGGCTTCTATATTCTTTATCTGCTTATTCATGCATGTAGGCCGAGGTTTATATTACGGCTCCTACACCTTCCTAGAAACATGAAATATTGGCATCCTCTTATTATTTACCATAATAGCAACAGCATTCATAGGCTATGTCCTTCCATGAGGACAGATATCATTTTGAGGCACTCCCGTTATTACCAATCTCCTATCAGTTATTCCCTACATTGGCACCAATTTAGTAGAATGAACTTGAGGGGGCTTTTCAGTTGACAAAGCTACCCTCACACGATTCTTCGCCTTCCACTTTATCCTGCCCTTCATAGTAACAGTCCATCTCCTATTCCTCCATGAAACCGGATCTAACAACCCATCAGGAATCTCCTCCGACTCTGATAAAATTCCATTTCACCCCTACTTCACAATTAAAGACATCCTAGGATTAATAGCCCTTATATTACTGCTTATAACCCTAATTCTCTTCACACCAGACCTATTAGGAGACCCAGACAACTACACCCCAGCCAACCCCCTTAACACCCCACCCCATATTAAACCAGAATGGTACTTTCTATTGGCTTATGCAATCTTACAGTCCATCCCTAATAAACTAGGAGGCGTCCTAGCCCTAGTATTATCCATCTTAATCCTCGTCATCATCCCAATACTACATACATCCAAACAACGAAGTATAATCTTTCGGCCACTTAGCCAATGCTTATTCTGAATACTAGTGGCTGACCTAGTAACACTAACTTGAATCGGAGGCCAACCTGTTGAACACCCATTCATCGCTATCGGCCAAGTAGCCTCTATCCTATATTTCCTAACTATTTTAATCCTTATACCCTTAACCAACCTAATCCAAAATAAAATGCTCAAATGATAAGTCCTCATAGTTAACTATTACCTTGGTCTTGTAAACCAAAAATGAAGGAAACAACCTCCCTAGGACCCTCACCTCAAGGAAGAGGTTTACACCCCACCACCAGCCCCCAAAGCTGAAATTCTTCATAAACTATTCCCTGCGTACTTATATAACCCAATCATTCTTATATAACATGTCAGTATTAATAAAACTGTACCAAACCATATGTATATCGTGCATTTCATGTTTTTCTCCATGAATATGTATTAGTACTATATATGTATAATCTTACATAAGACATATATGTTTAGTCGTGCATTAACCTATCTTCCCCATGCATATAAGCACATACAAGCAGGTCAATTCTTTCAGACTAGAAAACCTCAATCAACCAAACAGTATTCTACACAGGACTATTCAACAAGTATTATTTATCCATGTAACTGGATGGAATATCAGATGTGTTATCAGACATACACCATTACGATTAAATTAATCCTCTTCCACACGACTAACACCTTCCATTATACTCGGGTATTACCACCTCCGTGAAACCAGCAAACCCATCCAATTCAGATCCCTCTTCTCGCTCCGGGTCCATAAAACTTGGGGGTAGCTAATGTGAAACTATACCTGGCATCTGGTTCTTACTTCAGAGCCATAAAATTAAGACTGCCCACTCGTTCCCCTTAAATAAGACATCTCGATAGTAGCGGGCCATACACCCTCTTTTCCAGTCACGGGAGAATTAAATGCATTTGGTATTTTTTAATTTTTAATTTTGGCTTTATTAAATTTTTAATTTTAAATTTTAAGTTTTAACTCAGCAAGGCCAGGAGGCCTGGTTGTAGACAATTCAACTGTAGACATGCCCAAATTGAGTATTATAATCCTTCATAGCATATCCATAAGCTGCTATTTAATTCATGCTCGAAAGACATAATCATATTACGCACCACGTGTACACGCGTATGCATACGCATACGCAAAGAATATAATATAGGATTTTATACGCAAACCCCCCCACCCCCCCGTTACTATATTACTAACGCAATAATACACTCCTGCCAAACCCCAAAAACAAGAGACTTACGCTAGCTCATATAGCTAAACTCACATAAACTAAAATATATTCTTCACTTTATCTTTTATTGATTAAATTACAGAGCCATGTCCCTATTAAAGAATGAAATCTATAATTAAATCTATATTTTTCAAATAACACTAAACTAACCCAACCATAATTTGCCCTAAAACATCTTCCAATTAAATTCTCAATTAAAAACCTTTAAATCTACAAAACAATAAAATTTAAACCTTCTATACTACCCCTTTCACTCACCTAATATTATTAATCATAACCAATACTGACATAATACTCTAGCTCAACAAATAAAATATAAGTTAATGTAGCTTATAATTAAAGCAAGGCACTGAAAATGCCTAGACGGGTCCTGGCCCCATAAACATACAGGTTTGGTCCTAGCCTTTTTATTAGTTTCTAGTAAAATTATACATACAAGTATCTGCCTTCCAGTGAGAATGCCCTCTAGGTCCCAACTTAGACCAAAAGGAGCAGACATCAAGAACACTAATAAGTAGCTCACAATGTCTTGCTCAACCACACCCCCACGGGACACAGCAATAATAGAATTTAAGCAATAAACAAAAGTTCAACTAAGTTATACTAGGAAACCAGAGTTGGTAAATTTCGTGTCAGCCACCGCGGTCACACGATTAACCCGAACTAATAAAATCCGGCGTATCGCGTGTTTAAAACATACCTAAACTAAAGTTAAACCCTGACTAAGCCACAAAAAGCTACAGTCAAGCCTAAAATGATCCACGAAAGTGACTTTAATGTTTTGAAGATACGACAGCTACCACTCAAACTGGGATTAGATACCCCACTATGCTTAGCCATAAACATAAATAAATATAAACAAATTTATTCGCTAGAGTACTACCAGCAACAGCTTAAAACTCAAAGGACTTGGCGGTGCTTCACATCCCTCTAGAGGAGCCTGTTCTATAACCAATAAACCCCGATTAACCTTACCACCCCTTGCTAATTCAGTCTATATACCGCCATCTTCAGCAAACCCTCAGAAGACCTTAAAGTAAGCACAAATATAAACATAAAAACGTTAGGTCAAGGTGTAACCTATAAGGTGGAAAGCAATGGGCTACATTCTCTAATTTAGAGTACTACGGATATTCTTATGAAAATAAGAATTAAAGGAGGATTTAGCAGTAAACCAAGAATAGATAGCTTGGTTGAAAAAGGCCATGAAGCACGCACACACCGCCCGTCACCCTCCTCAAATGCAACTTATACAACAGTTACGTTAAAAAAAATCATAATACATAAGATGAGATAAGTCGTAACAAGGTAAGCATACTGGAAAGTGTGCTTGGAATAGACAAAGTATAGTTTAAACCTAAAGCACCCGGCTTACACCCAGAAGATTTCATAAATAGACCACTTTGAACTAACCCTAGCCCAAACTAAAATCAACTAACTTACATTAAACGTCTATAAACCAAAACATTTACCTAAACTAAAAGTATAGGAGGTGGAAATTTATTTAGACGCTATAGATAAAGTACCGTAAGGGAAAGATGAAAGACACCTTAAAGTACAAAAAAGCAAAGACCCCTACTTTTACCTTTTGCATAATGAATTAGCTAGAACAATTTTACAAAGAGAACTTTAGCCAAAAACCCCGAACCCAGACGAGCTACTTGCGAACAGCTGGAAGGGCACATGCATCTATGTTGCAAAATAGTGAGAAGATTTCAAGTAGCGGTGAAAAGCCTACCGAGTCTGGTGATAGCTGGTTGTCAGAATAGAATATCAGTTCAACTTTAAATTTACCTACAGAGCCAAATAATCCCCATGTAAATTTCAATGTTATTCTAAAGAGGGACAGCTCTTTAGAAATAGGAAACAACCTTACTTAGAGAGTAACTCTGACCCTCTCCATCGTTGGCTTAAAAGCAGCCACCCATTAAGAAAGCGTTCAAGCTCAACTCTACTCAACATACCTTAATTCCAACCGGCAACCACAACTCCTATAATTACACTGGACTAATCTATAAATCCATAGAAGCAATACTGCTAATATAAATAACAAGAAATTATTCTCCCCGCACAAGCTTATATCAGACCGGATAAACCACTGATAGTAAACAACTTAATATAAGTAATTATCAATAAAAGATTTATTACTTCTATTGTTAACCCAACAGAGGCATGTGTTTAAAGGAAAGATTAAAAGAAGTAGAAGGAACTCGGCAAAGCCAAACCCTGCCTGTTTACCAAAAACATCACCTCTAGCATAACCAGTATTAGAGGCACTGCCTGCCCAGTGACACGCATTAAACGGCCGCGGTATCCTGACCGTGCAAAGGTAGCATAATCACTTGTTCTCTAAATAAGGACTAGTATGAATGGTGACACGAGGGTTTTACTGTCTCCTAGCTCTAATCAGTGAAATTGACATCTCCGTGAAGAGGCAGAGATATCCTAATAAGACGAGAAGACCCTATGGAGCTTCAGTTTAACAACTCAACCAGACTAAACAACCCACAGGCCCAACACCCCACTGGACATAAGCTGTAAATTTCGGTTGGGGTGACCTCGGAGCATAAAGAATCCTCCGAATGATTATACCCAAGACCCTATCAGTCTAAGCAAAAATCGTTTATTGACCCAAACTTATTTGAGCAACAGAACAAGTTACCCTAGGGATAACAGCGCAATCCTATTACAGAGTCCATATCGACAATAGGGTTTACGACCTCGATGTTGGGTCAGGATATCCCACTGGTGCAACTATTATTAACGGTTCTTCTTTTCATCTTTCCTTTAAACGCATGCCTGTGTTGGGTTAACAATAGAAGTAATAAATCATTTACTGATAATTACTTAGATTAAGTTGCTAACTATCAGTGGTTTGTCCGGTCTGATATAATATACATAATGGAATACTACACAGCCATAAAGAGCAACAAAGTCGGGCCCTTTGCAGCAACATGAACGCAGCTGGAGACCATCATTCTAAGTGAACTGTCACAGAAACAAGCAAGCAAACAAAAACTGAATACCCAAGTTCTCACTCATAAGCAGGTCATAAATATTGGGCATGCTCATAAAAAAGAACAAAATCATGAATCATGTTCTTCTTTATGAGCATTATGGCCTGGATGGACTTATTAGAGTCTATATCGCTGAGTGATCTTTCACAGAAACAAAGAACTGAGGATCACATGTTCTCACTCATAAGCAGACTTTGAACAATTATCATAATACAATAATAAAAGGATTGACAGTAGCAGGAAACTGCCAGGAAGGGAGTGGGGATGCAGGATTGGCAGTAGTGGGAATCTGCCTGGGAAAGGGGAGTACACCTCATCAACAAGGGTATCCACATAATGAACATTTGTATACCTAACCCTGAATTGTGCCCCACATCTTTAAAATAAAAATTTTAAGCCGGGCTTGGTGGCTCAGCCTGTAATCCCGCACTTTGGGAGGCCAAGATGAGTGGATTGCCTGAGCCTGCGGGTTCAAGACCCACCTGGGCAACTTGGCGAGACCTCATCTCTACAATAAATCAAAAAATTAGCCGGGCGTGGTAGCACATGCCTGTGGTTCCAGTTACTCGGAAGGCTGAGGTGGAAGGATCGCTGGACCCAGCAGGGCGGGGCTGCGGTGGCCAGGAGAGGCCACTGCACTCCAGTCTGGGAGATGGAGTGAGACTCCAACTCAAAAAAAAAAAAAACTTTAAAAAAATTGGACATGTGAGTACAAAGGTGGTAACAAATAACACTGGGCACTGCTAGAAGAAGGAGGCATAAGGGGCACACAGCCACCCACTGGTTACCATGCCCACTACCAAGGGAAGACAGAGCTCACTAGAAGCCCAGATTTCACCTGCACGAAATTTAGTTTTGTCGCAAGTTATCACGTGTACCCCACAACTCTAAAATAAACAAATCCATAGATAAATAAATAAATAAGTCCTCAGTGTTCCATAGTAAAAGTATCAGAACATGAAAATCAGCAAAACTGGAAGTACTGGGAATATTCCAGGGGAGGGGTAGCACACCTCATCAACAAGGGTACCTACATGATGAACATTCATATACCTAACCCTGAATTGCACCCCACATCTTTAAAATAAAAAAATTAAAAATTAAAAAAAAAGAAAGTCAGAAAGACACAAAAGTTATACTGGTTGTGATATCTCTTGACTCAGGGGTTATTTCTTCATTGTTGCATGTTTATAAGGTGAGTGAGAGTTTTGTTTAGTTTTGTCTTCTTGAAACCAAGACAAAAAGCAAAGATCATTTTATCAACAGTCAGAAAGTCAAATATTCAATGACACAGGAAATGGTGTAAATACCTTGTCAACCTCACAGTTGAGAAAGACCATTCATACAACCAAACCAAACTCTAGTGGCCTTATAGCAAAGAGATGAAAGTCCCAAATGCCGGGAGACAAAAAGGATCCTCAGTAAAAAGAAGTATAAACAAACAAAAAGTTCATACAAAAGCCAGGCATGGTGGCTCACACTTATAATCCCAGCACTCTGAGAGTCAAATGCCGGAGAATTTCTTGAGCCTAGAAGTTCAAGACAGCCTGGACAACATAGCAAGACCTCATCCCTACAAAATACCAAAAAATTAGCTGGGCATGGTGATGCACACCTGTAGTCCCAGCTATTCAGAAGGCCTGTCTGAGCCCAGGAGGTAGAGGGTGCATGAACCATGATCATGCTGCTGCACCAGTCTGGGAATGAGAATGAGACTGTGACTCAAAAAAAAAAAAAAGTTCAAACATAGTCATCTAGATTGCCTGTGATCTTCTACTCAAAGAGAAGCAATGCAATGGTCTTTGATAGCAAAATCCAAAAGTGAAAACATATTCCAATGTTTCTTCCACCCTTGAAGGCAATAGAAAAGTTGCTTAAAATATAGAACTTGACTTAATCTAGAACCCAAGTAAGTAAAAGTAAAATCTTTATTACAAGATAATAAGACTCACTCTAAGAGCTAAAAAAAATAAAAAGGCAATCTAGGTTCAAAAGACCCATGAGATCACCTACCTCAAATAATAGTGTGTAGTTGATTCCAATAGTTACCTCTATGGCAACTGTGCAAGGAAGACTGAGAGACAAGTTCAGCATTTAAAAAGTAATTTTAAGCTCAGCTTGGACTCTAGGTATTCCAAGGACACAGAAGATGAGTGCCATTTTTTTTCTCAAAAACCCCTTCCTGGAAAGAAAATGTTGGGAGAGACTGACTAAGTGGGGACTCGTGAGCAAGAGGCCAGGGCCCTGGTACAACAGCTGGTGTTGCAGCTTCTAAGCTTGGCCCCTTGCTCTCCCATGTTGCAGAAGCCAAGCACCATTTTTTTTTTGGACAAAGGTTTTCTGTGAAGAAACAATAGGGAGAGGCTACCACCTCAGGCTCTGCCTTACCACTGCAGCAAGAGAGACTCCAGGCTTTGCCTCACCACTTCCGCACCTGGCAGGGCACTGGCCGCAGGGGCTGCGGAGGGAGTACAGAGGCTGAGTCCCGCTAAAGAGGGCAAGAGAGGCACCCTGCCACCATCTTGAAGGCAGGGCAGGACAGTACTCCCACTTGCTCACCACGGAGCAACAGACCCAATCTCTGGGATGGGTGGATCAACTCTTCAGGGATTGACTGTGACCAAGAGGGAAGATCCTGAGAGCACAAACTTTGGAGGGATCTGATGAGTGCTGAGTCCCAAATGCCCCACCCCATACCCTGATCCGGCTGTGGGACAAAGGGTGTGGCCAGAAAAGGACGAGGAAGAACTCCAAAGAGATCAGTGATGAGTCCAGGGCTGACCCAACCCCCGCCCCCAGCAGTCCTCTGAACGTCAGACCCATGCAGCTGGGCCACAGCTGAGAGGGACAAACCCAGGCAGAGCCTGGGCATCAGACGCAATAGGAGAACTCCATTCCAGGATAGGCCTGGCTGGGGTCTCCCCACAAGGACAAACCTGGGGAAGAGACAATACCACTCCTTCCGACCAGAGGAGATCTCCCTGACCATACAAGAGTGGGAGAGGAGGACTGCAGCCCCACCCACCTCCACTGCTCCAGACACTGGGCAGAGAGTGAAAGAGGTGGAAGCTCTACAGGAGAGACCAGACTAGAGGAACAATCCAGAACCCATCATAAGAAGAAAGGGGTCATTTTTATATTTTTAATATTTTTTATTTTTTTTTTAATTTTTTTACCTGTTTGTTAGTTCATCTATTTTTAAAATATTTTTCCTTTGTGCATGAATGCGTATGTGAGGATTTGAGCTGCATCCGCACATGTTTTTCTTTCTTTTTTTCTTTTCTTCTTCTGTTTCTTTCTTCTTTTGTTTGTTGTTTTCAGTTTATGTGTGTATGTGAATGATTGAGTGTTCATCTTTCAATATTGTTGTTGTTATTGGTTTGCTTTTACTCTTTTGTTCTTCTGGGGGTTTTTATTTTGTTTATTTTTTTTTTAGTTTAAGATGTGTGTCAATATATGTGGGAGGATTCTATCTGAATTCCTTTTTTGTTGTTGTTTTATTTGTTTTCTGGTCTTTCTGTTTTTCTTCTCCATTCACTTTGTGCTAGGTGTGTATGTGTGTGTTTAGTTTTCTTGGTTTTGTTTGTTGTTGCTGTTTGTTTGTTTGTTTTGTTTCACTTTGTTGTTATTCCAGTTTGTTTTGAGGTGTGTGTATATGTCTGTGTGTGTGCATGTTCAATTGTTTTCTGCATTGATTTCTGCTTTCATTTTTCTGTTTTTTTCTTTCTTTTGTAAAAATTATTTTCCATCTTATTTCCTTCTTTTTTTTCTCTGTGCTCCTCATTGCTATCACTGTGTCTCGGACTCAGGGTGTGCACACACATACCCATTGCATCATTATATAGAGTGATGGTGGGGAATGGGTCTCAGGGAACACAAACCACAGTCAGTGAGCATTGTAATTTGCAAGTAGTTTCTGAACCTTAGCATTCCATCCCCTATATTATTCAACTTTCAAAACTACAACAGACAACAAAGCTTCCCACCCACAGTCTTATGTCAAAATAGAACAAATCAAGAGCCTGGAACAGGGAGAAATAGAGGGCTGAGCAAACATCAGAAGGGAAAGCCTTTCCCACTGACACTGAATAACAGAACTAAAGAGAAAAACAAGAGATCTGTCAAAAACAAGGAAAAACCAAAGGAAGACCATAGGTAATTTCAAGTGTAACAAAGAGAAAACTCCTGAAAAATCAGACCTTGGAGCCCAAACAATGGAAGTCACCAAGGATGGCCCCAGAATATGACAAGGATTAGGGAATGGATGGAGAGAGTGAATAAGACTAAAGAAGGACAAAATGCAACACTGAAAGAACTTGTAACAGAGATTTTTACAATAAAAAATTTCATCCAGGAAATAAATAACAAGATGACAAGTATGGAAAGCAGAATTAATCTAGCTGAAGAAAGAATCTCCGAACTCGAAGACCAGAACGTGGAATTAATTTGATCTGTAAAGAACACAGAAAGAAGACTCAGAAAGAAAGAACAGAGCCTACAAGAGATGTGCAATTATATCAAGAGGCAGAATATAGAATTCCGTGGGAAAGCCATCTGGTTCTGTATTTTGTTTTGTTTTGTTTTGTTTTTTGTAGGTTGTGTTTGCCATCACAGACTCCAGAGAACTGTGCTGCAGAAAACTCCAGTATCTTTTGCTGCTGAGGAAACAACCAGCCAGCATAGGTGCAGTACACCTCAACAGCTTTCACCACCAGCCTTGTGCATGCTTCGGAGCCTGCAGCCAGACTTGTGCATGCCACCAGTCCTGACTCCTACAACTGAGTGTGCCCAAGCAGCTGGCTCCAACTCCACTTCTGCAGCTGGCCCCTACGGTCACACACATACACACCAAAAACTCTAGTTCTCACAGCTGTGCACATTTTAAATTAAAGTATGTTTTGTCTGATATGAATGTAGCTACCCCTACTTGCTTTTGGTTTTCACTTGCATGGAATATCTTCTCTTTCTTCACTTTTAATTTATGTGGGCCCTTAAAAGTGAAGCAAGTCTTGTAGGCAGCATATAGTTCCGTTTTGTTTTTTATCCCTTCAGTCACTCTATGTCTTTTAACTGATTAAATCAGCACCCATCATGAGCTTTCACAGTCATGCATGTGTCCACATATGGCTTGTGCAGCCATGTGCATGTTTGTCACATTCCTGATTCCTGAAGATATGTTCACAAAGCGCTAGCCTTGACTCCCATTGCCAGTCCCCAACACCTCACAAATGCCTGCAGCTGGCCTGTGCAGCTGTGTACATGCTCATCACCAGCCCCAGCTCCCACAGCTGCACACAGGCATGCAGTCAGCTCCATTTCCCAGAGCCTGCACCAGCAGCTGGCCTCTAAAGCTGCAAAAGTCCACACAACTGTGTGCACACACACAAAATCCCTGTTGCCTATGCATATCACCCCTATGCATGTACCCACAGATTGCCCTTGCAACCACACACGTACACACTGCCAGCCTTGTTTCCTACCACCAGCCAGCATGCCCCTGGCTCCTACCACCACACATGCATGCCCCTGGCTCCTACCACCACACATGTACTTTCAGTCTGCCCTGAGTTCCATCCATTACCCTGGTCCTCACATTGTGCATGTGCCCTCAGCCAGCCCTCTGTCATCACATATGTACCTATAGCCAACCACTGTAGCCAAGCATGTACACACTTCCAGTCCCAGCCCCCACTACTGCCTACCTCAGTCCCTTACTGCTAGACTCAGAAGCACCAGAGAAGACTACAACATCCTCTCAAAGCTACGGCAAGTATCCTGCAGTTCTAGCTACCAAGGACCATGCAGTTGTCAACGTCACATACCTCAGTTGCCTGAAGAGAAAAATCACCCCACGCCCCACCTCAAGAACTGGAGCCACTGCCTGCTTCTGACCTTGTAGTCCCGCGCTCTAGATTCAATGTTATAGGACACTCCAGTGTGCCCCCTGCTTACACAGGTGAAGATCTTTAAGGACCGAAGCCAGTCCATAAAGTGTGGAAGAGATGACTGCATCTCCAAATGTGTAGATAAAGCTACAAGGATCATGGGGAAAAAAAACAAGAAATATGACATGACTAAATAAACACAATAAACTTCTAATAACCTGAACTAGAGATCCACACATTTCCTGAGAAAAATTCAAAATAATTTTTCTTACAAACCTCATAAAGCTACAAGAAAACACAGATTCAAAATTTAATGAACTCATGCAAGAACAAAATAAGAAGTTCAAGAAATTTTCTTTTGTAATTTTAAAAACAAACCCAAATTTTGGAAATGCAGAATACAATGACTGAACTACAAAATGCAATAGACAACATCAGAGGCAGACTCAACCAAGCAGAAGAAAGAATAAACAAAATCGAAGACAGATTTTTTTGAAATTATCTAGTCAGAGAAGAAAAAAGAAAAAAGAAAGAATTAGAAAAGCCTACAGGATTTATGGGATATCATCAAAAGACCTGACATTTACATTCTAGGGGTTCCAAAAGAAAGGAATAGAAAACTTATTTAAAGAAATAATGCCTGGAAAATACCTAAATCTTGGGAAATACATAAGTATTCAGATACATGAAGTTCAAAGGTCTCCAATAACATTTAACAAAATTATACTTTATCAAGACATATTATAATCAAACCTTCAAATATCAAAGAAAAAGAGAGATATTTGGAAGCAACATAAGAAAAGAAGCATATTACATACAAGGAAAGATGAAAAAGGCTACCAGCAGATTTCTCAGCAGAAATCTTACAGAGCAGGAAAAAGTCCCTAATATACTCAAAGTGCTGAAAGAAGAAACTGCAACCACAAATTTACCCAGCAAAGCTGTCCTTCAGGAAATAGAGAGAGATAAAGACTTTCTCAGACTCACCAAATATGAGGCACTTTGTCACCTGGCTAGCTAAAAATGCTAAAGTGAACTATTTAAGCTGAAAATAAGGCCTCTAATAGGCAAGATGAAAAATACACACAAGTATAACACTCACTGGTAAAGGTAAATTTATAGTCAAATTCAGAATACTCTCATATTATAATGGTGGCACATGTCACTTATAGTTCTAATATAAGAGTCAAGAGAAAAATATACTAAAATTAACTATAGTCAAAACAATTTGCTAATGATATCCAATACAAAAAGTTGCAAACTGTGATATCAAAAACAAAACACAGGAGGGGAATTAAAAGTGCACAGCTTTTGCATGCAATCAAAGGTAAGTTGTTATCAGATTAAAATATACTAGTAAAACTGTAAGATAAGTGGTGTTGGGAGAACTTGGTGACCACATGAAGAAGATTAAAACAAGACCCCTACCTATCACCATACACAAAAATCAACTCTAGATGAATCAAAGATCTAAACATAAAACCTCAAACTATAAGAAACATAGAAAATGCAGGAGAAGACACTCTTATGGAAATTGGAGCTGTCAACCAATTCTTGATCAAAACCCCAAGTGCCCCTGACATAAGAGATAAGATAGACAAGTGGTACTTCATCAAACTAGAAAGCTTCTGCAAAGCAAAATAAACCATCAAGAGAGCAGGGAGACAGCCCACAGACTGGGAAATATATTTTCCAACTGTATATCTGAAAAAGGCCTAACATCTAGGATCTACAAGGAACTCAAATGTGCTGAAAAGAAAAAAAAAACACCCCTATTAAAAAGTGGGCAAAATATATGAATAGACACTTCTTAAAAGAAGACAGACGAGCAGCCAACAGATACATGAAAAAATGCTCAGTCTCACTAATCATCAAAAAAATGCAAATTAAAACCACACTGAGATACCACCTAACTCCAGCCCGGATGGCTACCATCAATAACTCAAAAAACAACAGATGTTGGAGAGGATGCAGGGGAAAGAGAACACTTCTACACTGTTACTGGGAGTATAAACTAGTATGGCCTCTGTGGAAAACAGTGTGTTGATACCTAAAAGATCTAAAAATCGGCCAGGCACAATGGCTCACGCCTATAATCCAACACTTTGGGAGGCCGAGGTGAGGGATTGCCTGAGCCCACAGGTTCGAGACCAGCCTAGGCAATTGACAAGACCCCATCTCTGCAATAAATCAAAAAATTTAGCTGGGCATAGTGGCACAAGCCTGTAGTTCCAGCTACTTGGAAGGCTGGGGTGGAAGGATCGTCTGAACCCAGCAGGTCGAGGTTGCCGTGAGCAGAACGTGCCACTGCACTCCAGCCTGGGTGACAGAGTGAGACTCCAACTCAAAAAAAAATCTAAAAATCGACTTCCCATATGACTCCGCAATTCCCCTACTGGGAATATACCCAAAGGAACTCAAATCGCTATGTGAAAAAGATACCTGCACACACATGTTTAATACAGCATTAATCACAATGGCAAAAACATGAAACCAACCATGTTGCCTATCAAAAGAGGCCTGGATTTTAAAAATGTGGCAATATACAAGATGGAATATTATGCAGCCACTAAAAAGGACAAAATTATGAAGTTTGCAGCAACCTGTATGAACTTAGAGCCTATAATACTGAGTGATCTATCACAGAAACAAAGAGTTGAGTACCACATGTTCTCTCTTATAAGTGGACTTTGAACAATTATCATAATACTCTAAGAAAGGAATTGGATTATCAATAACTCAAAAAACAACAGATGCTGGAGAAGACGCAGGGAAAAGAGGACACGTCTACACTGTTGGTGGGAGTTTCTACAGCCTCTGTGGAAAACGGTGTGGCAATTCCTAAAAGATCTCTAAATTGACCTCCCATATGATCCTGCAGTTCCCCTACTGGGAATATACCTGGAGGAACTCAAAGCACTCTGTGTAAAACATACCTGCACATGCATGATTATTGCAACATTATTCACAACAGCAAAAACATGGAACCAACCATGCTGCCTATTGAAAGAGAACTGGATTTTTTTAAATGTGGTACATACACACAATGGAATATTATGCAGCCATAAAGAAGGACAAAATTATGAACTTCACAGCAACTTGAATGGACTTATAGGCTATAATACTGAGTGATCTATTACAGTAACAAAGAACTGAGTGCCACACGTTCTCACTCATAAGCAGACCTGGAACAATTATTGTAATTGTAATACTTTTTTTTTTGAGTCGGTGTCTCACTCTGCCACCCAGACTGGAGTGCAGTGGCCGCTCCTGGCCACTGCAGCCTCAACCTGCTGGGCTCCGACGATCCTTCCGCCTCAGCCTTCCAAGTAGCTGGAAGTACAGGCGCGCGCTACCATACCCAGCTACTTTTTTTGATTTATTGTAGAGATGAGGTCTCGCCAAGTTGCCCAGGCGGGTCTCAAACCCACGGGTTCAGGCAATCCACTCACCTCGTCCTTCCAAAGCACAGGATTACAGGCTGAGCCACCGAGCCCAGTGGTAATACTTTTAAAAAGGTATTGGTAGCAGTGGGAAACTGCTAGGGGAGGGTGGAAATGGGAATGCGAGTGGCAGTATACCTTAACAACAAGGGGGGGTGGGGGGTGTATACCTCATCAACAAGGACACCTGCATAATGAATATTTGTATGCCTGACCCTGAATTGCACCCCACATCTTTAAAATAAAAAATTTAAAAATTTAAAAGAAAACTATAAGATTTTATGTAAGCAAAAACCTGTAGTTAACACACAAAAAACAAAGATAAAGGAATGAAAGCATACCACTACAGAAAATAATCAAACCACAAAAGAAGACAAGAAGAAAGAAAGAAAGGAACTTAGGATCTGCAAAACAACCAGAATACAATTAGCAAAATGACAATAGCAAACTCTTGCGTATAAATAATTGCTATAAATGGATTAAAACTGCCCATCAAATGACATAGAGTGGCCGAACGAATTTTTTTTTAAAAGGCTCAACTATAGGCTGTCTACAAGAGACTCATATCACCTTTAAGGACATACAAAGACTGAAAGAGAAGGGTTAGAAGAAGCTATTTCATGTAAATAAAAACCAAAAGAAAGCAAAAAAAATCAGAAAAAGAAATTTTAAATCAAAAACTGTCAAAACAAGAGACAAAGAACATCATTATTTAATGATTAAAAGGTGAGCTCATTAAGAAGATATGACAATGGTAAATGCATGTTCGCCCAACACTGGATGAATAAATATGTCAAATAAATATTAATGAATTTGAAAAGAGAAACAGCAGTACAATAAGAGTAAAGGACTTTAATACTCCACTTTCAGCAATTGGCAGATCATCTAAATAGAAAATCAATAAAGAAATATAAGACTTGAGCTATACTTTAGAAAAAATGGAACTAGAAGATATATACAGAACATTCCATCCAACAACAGCAAAATACATTCTTCTCAATCATATATAAATAAGTTTTTAACATTTTAAGATTGGAACCATAGCAAATATCTCTTCTGATCACAATGCTATATAACTAAACTTAACTCAAAATAAGTTTTAAAAATTTTAAGACTAAAATCAAATCAAATATCTTTTCTGATCCCAATGTTATGAAATTAAAAATAAATAGTGGGATAAAAACTCACAAATATATAGAAATTAAACAATATGCTTTTAAACAGTAAACGGATCAAAGTAGAAATTCAAAAGAAAGAATATCTTCAGGCAAACAAAAATGAACACATAACATACCAAAACACATAGGATGCAGCAAAAACAGTTCTAAGAGGGAAGATTATAATAATAAACACTTATTTTTAAAAATAAGATTTCAAATAAACAGCCTAACACTATACTATGAAGAACTAGAAAAAGAACAAAACGAATGCAAACTTAGTAAAAGAAAGGAATTACCAACAATCAGAGCAGAAGTAAATAAAATAGAGGCTACAAAAACAATTAAAAAGAACAACAAAATGAATAGTTGATTTTTAAGATAAACAAAATTGGCCAAACTTTATCCAGAGTAAGCAAAAAAGAAGACTCAAATAAATAAAATCATAAATGAAAGAGAAGACATTACAACTACTACCACGGAAATGCAAAGAATGGCTAGGCATTGTGGCTTATACCAGTAGTTCTAGCACTTTCGGAGTCCAAAGCAGGAGAATTGCTTCAGTCTAGGAGTTTGATACCAGCCTAGGAAACATAGTGATACCTCATACCTGCAAAAATAAAAATAATATAAAAAACTAGTCAGGCATGGTAGCACACAGCTGTAGTCCCAGCGACTCAGGAGGCTGAGGTGGGTGGTTCACTGAACCCAGGAGTTTGAGGCTGCAGTGAGTCGTGGCCATGCCACTGCACTTCAACTTGAGCAACAGAGTGAGACCCCAATTCAAGAAGGAAAAATAAAAATAAAAGAAGAAAGAAATGCCAAGAACAACAAGGGACTACTTTAAACAATTACATACCAACAAGTTGGACAATATAGAAGAAACAGATGAATTCCTAGATACATACGACTTACCAAGACTGAATTACAATGAAATAGAACATCTGAGCAGACCATTAACAAGTAAGAAGACTGAATCAGTTACCAAAATTCTCCCATCAAAGAAAAGCCCAGGACATGATGGCTTCAAGGCTGAATTCTCCCAAACATTTAGTAAAGGATTAATTCTAGTTCTTCTTAAACTATCCCAAAAATTCGAAGAGGAGAGAATACTTCCAAACTCATTTCAGGAGTCTAACATTACCTTGATATAGAAATTAGACAAGGACCCTACAAGAAAATTACAGGCCAGTATCCCTGATGAATATACATGCAAAAATACTCAAAACATTACTAGCAATTCAATTCAACTGTGCATTAAAAGAATCATTCATGAAGCTATCAGTATCACACTGATACTCAAACCAGGTAAAGATCCAACAAAGAAAGAGAACTACAGGCCAATATCCTTGATAAACATAGATGCCAAAATTCTTAACAAGATTCTAGCAAACTGGATCCAACAACACATCTCAAAAATCATCCACCATAACCAAGTAGGCTTCATCCCAGAGATGCAAGGCTGGTTTAACACTCTCAAGACCATAAACGTAATTAAATACATCAGCAGATGTAAAAACAAAAGCCACATGATTATATCATTAGACACAGAAAAAACTTTAATAAAATCCAGCACCCCTTCTTGATAAAAACCCTCGAACATCTACGCATAGATGGAACATACCTCAAAATAGTAAGAGCCATTTATGAGACACCCACAGTCAACATACTGCTAAACAGACAGAAATTGGAACCATTTCCAATGGAACCTTGTCTTGTTCCCCTGAAACCAGAACAAGACAAGGATGAAGACTCTTACCTATCCTGTTCAACATAGTTTTGGAAGTCCGAAATAGAGCAATCAGACAGGAGGAGATCTGGGGTATACAAATAGGAAAAAAGGAAACCAAGTTATCCCTCTTTACAGAAAACATGATTCTATAACTCGAAAGCCCAAAATCTGTCAAAAACCTCCTCGCACTGATAAAGGACGTGGGAAAAATCTCAGGGTATAAACTAAACGTGCAAAAGACAGTCACATTTCTATACACCAAGAATAAAAAACAGAAACCCAAGTAAAAACCACAATACTATTCATAACAGCCACACAAAAAATTATCTTGGCGTCTTCCTAACCAGAGATGTGAAAGACCTTTACAACAAAAACTACAAAACACTGCTCAAAGAAATCAAAGGTGACACAAACAAATGAAAAAATATTCCATGTTCACAATTGGAGGAATCAACATTGTTAAGATGTCCATCCTACCCAAGACAATTTACAGATTCAACACAATACCCATTAAATTTCCAGAAGCATTCTTCTCAGACCTGGAAATGACAATACAGGAATTCATATGGAAACATAAACAACCACGAATAGCCAAAATGATCCACAGAAAAAACAACAACAACAAAAAGCGGGAGGTATCACACTCCCAGACTTTAAAATTTATTATAAAGCTACAATAATCAAAACAGCCTGGTATTGGTACAAGAACAGGGCATGGAGACCTATGGAACAGGATAGAGATTCCGGAAGCAAAGCTTCAATTCCTCAACCAATTCATCTTCGACAAAGCCTCCACCACCAACTATTGGGGAGAGGAGAACCTATTCAGTCAGTGGTGCTGGGAAAACTGACTGACCACATGCAGAAGATTAAAACAAGACCCTTACCTATCACCATACACAAAAATCAACTCTGAATGGATCAAAGACCTAAACATAAAACCTCAAACTATAAGAAGTTTAGAAAATGCAAGAGACACCCTTATGGAAATAGGAACTGGCAACCAATTCCTGATCAAAACCCCAAGTGCCTGTGCCATAAGAGTTAAGGTAGACAAGTGGGACCTCATCAAACTGACAAACTTCTGCAAAGCCAAAGAAACCACCAAGAGAGCAGGGAGACACCCCACAGACTGGGAAAAAGGATTTGCTAACTGTACGTCTGACAAAGGACTAACATCTAGGATCTACAAGGAACTCAAACATGCTGAAAAAAAATACAAACAACCTCATTACAAAGTGGGCCAAAGATATGAATAGACACTTCTCAAAAAAAAAGACATACGAGTAGCTAACAGATACGTGAAAAAATGCTCAGCCTCACTAGTCATCAAAGAAATGCTAATTAAAACCACACTGAGATACCACCTAACTCCAGTCAGGATGGCCATCATCAATAACTAAAAAAAAAAAAACAGATGCTGGAGAGGATGCGGCGAAAAGAGAACACTTCTATACTGTTGGCGGGAATGTAAATGAATACAAGTTCTGTGGAAAACGATTCCTAAAAGATCTAAAAATCAACCGTCCATGGTACCCCACAATCCCCCTGCTGGGAATATACCCGGAGGAACTCAGATCACTCTATGAAAAAGATACGTGCACACGTATGTTTATTGCAGCATTGTCCACAATAGCAAGAACATGGAACCAACTGTGCTGTCCAGCAAAAGAGGACTGGATTTTTAAAAATGTGGTGCCGACACACAACAGAATATTACACAGCCATAAGGAAGGACAAAATTATGAACTTCACAGCAAGCTGAAAAGACTTAGAATCTATAATACTGAGTGACCTATCACAGAAACAAAGAACTGAGTACCACATGCACTACTTATAAGCAGACCTCGAACAATTATCATAATCCTATAAGAAAAGGATTGGCAGCAGTGGGAAACTATCAGGGAAGGGCTGGAGCAGGATTGGCAGTAGCGAGAATCTGCGGGGGAAAGGGGGCACACTTCATCAACAAGGTTACATACATCATGAACATTTGCATACCTAGCCCTGAGTTGTACCCACATCTTTAAAATAAAAATAATAATTAAAAAAAAAGAAGAAGTATTCACCATTATCAAGTGGTATTTATCCCTGGTATGCAAGGATGACTTAACATTGCAAATCAAGAAATGTGATACACCACATTAACAGAAGCAATGATAAAAGTCAAATGTTTATCTCAATAAATACAGCAAAAACATTTGACAAATTCAACATCCTTTCATGGCAAAATCTCTCAACAAGTTTGATGTTATTCAACATCCTTTCATGGCAAAATCTCTCAACAAGTTTGATGTTATTCAACATCCTTTCATGACAAAATCTCTCAACAAGTTTGATCTAGAAGTAATATACTTCAGTATAATAAAGGTTATATTCCATAAGCCCACAGCTACCATTTTACTCAATGGTAAAAAGTTTAAATATTTTCCTCAAAGATCAGGAACAAGACAAGTATGCCGACTCTTGTTGCTTCAACTCATCATAGTACTGGAAGCCTTAGCCAGAGCAATCAGGCAAGAAAAGAAAAAATAAAGGTCACTCAAATCAGTAAGAAAAAAGTAAAATTGTTTCCTATTGCCTATGATGTGATCATATATTTGAAAAACAATCCTAAAGCCTCCATCAAAAAACTTGTAGAAATAATGAAATGAGTTTAGTAAAATTGCCAAATACAAAATCAACATAAAATGATCAGTAGCATTTCTATACACTAACAACAAACTATCCAAAAAAAGAAACCAAGAATGCAATCCTATTTACAACAGTATCAAAAATAATAAAATACCTGGGAATAAATTTAAACAAGGAGGGGAAAAGACACCAATAAATGGAAAGATATTCCCTGTTCATACATTGGAAGAATTAATATTGCTAAAAAATCTATACCGTCTAAAATGATCTATACATTTAATGTAATCCCTATCAAAATTCCAATGACAACTTTTAAGGGAAATAGAACAAATAATCCTAAAATTTGTATAGAATCGCAAGAGACCTTGAATAGCCAAATCAATTTTGAGCAAAAAGAACAAGTTGGAGGCATTACACTTTCTGATTTCAAACTGTATTACAAAGATATGGTAATTTAAAAAGTGTGGTATTGTCATAAAACAGAATAGACCAAGGAAACCGAATAGAAAGCCTAGTTATAAACCCACCCATACACAGTAAAATAATTTATGACAAAAATACTAAGAATACACAATAAGGGAGGATAGACTCTTCGGTAAATAATGGAAAACTGAATATCCACAGGCAAGGAAAATGAAATTGAACCCTTCTCTTACACCATATATAAGAATCAATTAAAATGTATTAAAGACTAAGCTGTAAGACCTAAAATCATAAAATTTATAGAAGAAAACACAGGGGGAAGTCCCTTAACAGTAGTCTAAGCAATTTGTTTAAACAGGCAACAAAAGCAAAAAATAAGAGAAATTCCATGAAACTAAAAAATATCTGCACAGCAAAGGAAAAAAATAAAATAAAAAGGCAAACTATAAAATAGAAGAAAATATTTGTAAATCGTATGTTTAATAAAGGGTTAGTATCTAAAATATATAAGAAATTTGTGCAACTGAATAACAAAAAAAAATTTTTTTAATAGGCAAAAAACCTGATTTTAAAACTTTCCAAAAAAGTCACACAAATGGCCAACTGGAATGCACTCAAATGAAAGGCACTCAATTTTAATAATTATCAGGAAAATATAAATCAAAACCACAATTATATCACCTCACATATATTAAGATGGCTATTAACAAAAATTCAAAATATAAGTGTTGATGAGGATTTGGAGAAAAAGGAATCCTTGCACACTGTTGGTGGGAATGTAAATTGGTACAGCCACTATGAAAACCAGTCTGTAAGTTTTTCAGAAAATTAAAAATAGAACCATATAATCCAGCGATTCTACCACTGAGCATATATCCAAAAGAAATAAAATCACTCTCTCAAAGAAATGTCTGCATCCCCATGTTCACTGCTGCATGATTTACAATAGCCAAAGTATGAAAACAACCTAAGTATCTGTTAACAAATGAATGTATAAAGAAAATGTGATATGTATAACTAATAAAATATTATTTAGCCATAAAAAAGAATAAAATACTGTCATTTGAAGCAAAATGAATGGAACTGGAGGTCATTATGATAAGTGAATAAGCCAGGCACAGAAAGATAAATGCCAAAAGTTCTTATGTATATGTGGAAGCAAAAAGCTTGGTCTCATGGAGACAGAGACTAGAATAATTTAAAAAGGGGTGGAAGGAAAGAGAGAGAGTAGAATAATAGATACTAGAGCCTGGAGGGTTGTGAAAGTGGGAGGGGAAAATGAAGACAAGCTGGTGAATGGGTATAAATCGTCAGATAGAATAAGTTCCAATGTTCAATAATAGACTAACAACAATATGTTGTATATTTGAACGTAATTACAAGAGAGGATTTGATGCGATACGAAAGTGATTGGCAGTAGTGGGAAACTGTCAGGGGAGGGAGGGGCATACCTCATCAACAAGGGTAACTGCATGATCAGTGTTTATATACCTAACCCTGAATTGTACCCCACATCTTTATAATAAATTTTTTTTAGAAAAAGAAGAGAGGTACCTAAACCTTAACTGTACCTCACAATTTTATAATAAAAAATATGTTAAAAAAAAAAAGAAGAAGAGAGGATTTGAAATGTGACCAACACATAGAAATAATAAACACTACAGGTGAGGGATACTCCAAATACTTGGTCATTACATATTGAATGCATGTAACAAATATTCATTGGTACCCCATAAATGTGCAAAATATCATGTTTCAAAAAAATGTGGTATATATGCCTATGTGTATCTGTATTATATATATACACACACACAATGTAATATTATTCAGCCTTTAAAAGAAGGAAATCCTGTAATTTGCATAACATGGAAAAACATTGAAGACATTATGCTAAATGACATAAACCAGACACAGAAAGACAAATACTGCATAATCCTACTTATATGTGGACTCTCACCCCCAAAAAGTTCAAATAAAGAGTAGAACGGGGGTTTCCAGTGACCGGGGCTGGAAGAAAAGGGGAAATATTGGTCAAAGGGTAAAAACATTCAGTTATAAAATGAATAAGTACTAATAACCTTACAGGAGGGTGACTGCGGTTACTAATAATGTGTTGTATGCTTGAAATTTACTAAGAGAGTAGATTTCAAGTACTCTCACCACACATACAAATAATCATAACTATATGTGACAACAAATATGTTAATTAGCTTGATATTGGTAATTATTTCATAGTGTATACATGTATCAAAGCATCATGTTGCACACCTTAAATATATGTGATTTTGTCGATCATGGCTTAATAAAGCAGGAAATAAATGTTGTGTAAAAACATAATAAAACAAAAAGGTAAAGACATATTTTAAAACAAAGACGTCCTACTAATCTTAAGGTGACACAGGACAAAAAATATAACATAGTTTAATGTTATACAGATAAACTAAAAATTAAACATTTTCTTTGGAATAAGAAAAAATTCTTAAACATTTATAACTCAAAAGTAACTTTGGTTTTGTTATTTTGATCTCCTAGATTATATCAGGTGCCTCAAGTTGTTTCTTTGTTTCTGAGGGAAAAACTCAGAATCTTCATGCTGATTTCTTTGTTCCGACTTATACTGCAAGAAACAAACCATTGTTTCTGTTCCTTCTGGACAAAAAAACCATTCTTCCTCCAAATACAGGAAAGAAGAACCACCTGCCTGAAAATGTCTTATACCAGCACTTCCTCGAAAAGGAAGGCACTCAGCCGGGCTCGGTGGCTCAGCCTGTAATCTCGCACTTTGGGAGGCTGAGGTGAGTGGATTGCCTGAGCCCACAGGTTCGAGACCCACCTGGGCAACTTGGCGAGACCTCATCTCTACAATAAATCAAAAAAAGTAGCCGGGCGTGGTAGCGCGTGCCTGTAGTTCCAGCTCCATGGAAGGCTGAGGCGAAAGGATCACCGGAGTCCAGCAGGTTGAGGCTGCGGTGGCCGGGAGCAGCCACTGCACTCCAGTCTGGGCGACTGAGTAAGACTCCAACTAAAAAAAAAAAAAAAAAAAGGAAGGCACTCTAAACATGTATCAGAATAAATGTCTACATGTTCAGATGTGCAGGATGCATATATTTCTTTATTCTGTTGTAACAACATAATTTCCTTCAAGACCCATTCTATCTGATGAGAGATAATATAGCCTTAGTCAACTCTGCCAAATTAGGCATTTCAGTTAAAATTCAACAAAATGTATTTAAAAAATCAGTATAGAACTCTCTCACCATCATTGTTTTCGCATTTAGTATTTTCCAAATTTCTGAGGCAAAGATTATCTAGCATGAGGAAGAGGCATTTATTCATGCTGGATTATCTGTCCAGAGTAGATTCAATTTCCACACTTGTACCCTGTGGCCCTTGGATGAAATCTCTCTACGGGCATCTATATAAGTGTCCACAATCTTGGCCAGACTCTGGTTATATCTTCCACTTTATTTCTAGCAAAAAGCATCATTCATTACAACTCCAGACCACTCTAGGTTGGCCAGTTCTCTTTCTGAGCCTGGAGTAGCAGACAACCTGATGGAGTTGTCTTGGGCCCCCTCAGTTCCTCATACTGACTGATTATGCATACTTTGCTGCCTTCACACCAAGGTAGTAACAGGAGCTGCAATGTAGTGTTTTCCAGTCAAGAAGCCAAGAAAACCTCTCTCGTGCTTTCAGACCCTCATACCTGTTAATGGCTCTGTTGTCCTGCCTTCAGGTGAATCTGAAGGGGGGGGGGAACGCAAGAATCAGAGCCCCTTTTTCAGAAACCATCAAAAGCTTCTAAGTACCTTGCTTTCCTTTCGTACAATTGTTGGCCTTCTCCCTACCATCCAGAACATGCATATAGTCTGGGACAGAGAAAAATACTGACTTATGAGAAAAGCATTGTGACCTGAGACCTCTGCTTTTGAGAAGCCAAAATTCATGCTTTTAAAGTTCAAAATTGTTATCTCTGCCTTGGTTTACAAAAGAATGCTTTTTTTAAAAAAAAAACTCATTTATCACTAGACTTTCTCTCCTGCACTTCCAAGTGACAACTTAAACTGAGGACAAAATCTTAGAATTTTTAAACTATGAAAACCTAGGCTTCGGGAAAGTTGAAACACATGCATAATTCAGGGTCCAGGATTTTAAAAGAAACAAAGTTAGATGTTTCAAATACACGATGCTGAATACAGAGAATTGTTTAAAGGGTGTTGGAAAATTAATAGAACCAAAAACTGGAGTTTGAGGTAACTCTAGAAGGCAGCCACCACCCCTATGGCTCAGAGGAAAAAAGGGAAAAGACAGGCATTACCTGGGATCCCAGAACAGACACTGTCATGCAGGTGGAATGCTAGCCATTGAGAGTATGCTCCCAACTCACATACACATCTCTGGGCCTAGGTGGGCTCCACAAGCTGGCACTCAGACCTTTGAGAAGCACTGCAATTCTGTGCTTGGGTTTCTGAGATGGGCCCTACATGTTAAACTCTAAGAATGCTGAGAGGGATACTGTTCATCTAGTGCTTGGGCTCCTGAATGGGCTTCTTGAACAACTGGTGCTCAGATCTCTGAGAGGGCACTGCCCACCTAATCCTCGCACTTTTATGGGAAAGGTGTGTACGTGCCTCACAGTGGCACTCAGGCCTCTGAATGAGAGCTTCTTGAGACTATTTTTTGAGAACGCAGAAAAAAGTATTACACATCTGGTTCTTAGACCTCTGAGAGGGGTGCCTGGCAGCTACTGCTTTGCATGCCAAGCAATGTAGGCGCTGGAGTTTTTCTATGGCCCCTGGAGCTTGAGGGATGTTGGTAAGACCTAGGAGCAGAATGAGTGTGTCATCTCCCTTTCTCTTCCTTTCCAATCTCCTGCCGACTCCTCCCAGTGGAGCTGCAAAGGAGTCCTGAAAATGCAGATGGTAGATTCAGCCTGGCATCACAGAGCCAAAAAGAATTTAAGAAATAACAGGTGAGGAGCTAGCACAGAGCAAAAATACAATGTGCCAGTGGAGGGAAGGACAATGAGGATACTTTAAAATGTTGTGAGGCAGATACTTTTCCAATAAAAAAAATTCCGCAGAGGTACTTAGACCCAGGCATGCGTTTTCCCATCTGCCTTCAATCAAAGAAACCTATATTTTTGTTTTCAGTAACAAAATGTTGGTGGCTACCAACCATCTTAAGCTACACAACTGCTAATACTTGGCTACGCTAGGCACTAAGTAAACCTAATAAAATGAGACTGTGGGGAAGGATATGTTTTGCTGGAGAAACAAGGAAAATAAAATCTTGGACTCTGCTGACTTGAGAAACACCTGCAAGGGAAATTCTTGGGAGTTTTGATCCATGATCCATACCATCACTCAGTAGACTAAACTAAATTAGAAGAGGCAGAGTGCACCCAAGTTCACCACCAGTTCAATTTGTATCTTGTGGTTTTCTAGCCCCTACCAAGCAGAACGAGTCTGTTCACTTCCCATCACAGCCCCTGAGTTTGTCTATGGTTCTTCTCAGGCCCCCAGAGTAACTCTACCTCATGATTTGGTCTTTTATTGTCCCTTCTTTGGTGTCTATCATGGCTAGTTTTATGTGTCAATTAACTGGGCTATGATACCCAGTCATTTGGTCAAACACTAGTCTAGATACTGCCTGAAGCTATATTTTAGATGTGATTAATATTTACAATCAGTAGACCTCAAGTGAAGCAGATTATCCTCCCATACTATGAGTGTGCCTCGTTGAATTGGTTGAAAGCCTTGAAAGGAAACAGACTGAGGTTTCCCAAACAATGAAATCTGCCTTAAGACTGCAACATAGATGGATTTCTGGGTAGACAGTGGCATAACCAGTCAGACTGCATGAGTCCCTGTGTGTAAGTGATTGTATGGACAATTCTGCGTGTGTTTCTGTGTACAAGTGGGAGTATGAGAGCTTGACTGAGTGGGGACTTGAGAGCAAGTGGCCAGGGCCCTCCTGGTGAAACCACTGATGCCACAGTTGTTCTGGTGCTACAGCTGTTCTGCTTTGACCTTAGCACTTCCTAGAGCACAGAAGTGAGCACCATTTTCTTTACTTTTTTTTTTACATGAAGTCAATTTATTTACAGCAATATTTTGAGGAGTCCTATTCACAGATGGCGACTACGGTGACCTCCCTTCCTGTAGGTGCTGTCAGAGGGGACGGAGGTGACGTCCTCAATCTACTCGATCTTCATACCCCAGAGGGTGAGGGCTCTGAGGGCTGACTGAGCCCCAGGTCCAGGAGGTTTGGGTGCTGTTTCCCCCCATGGTCTGGAATTTGATGTGTAGGGCTGTGATGCTCAGCTCCTTGCACCTCTGGTCCATGTCCTGGGCAGCCAACAGGGCAGTGTACGGTGAGGACTCATCGAAGTCGGCTTTCACCTCCATGCCCTCTGTCACACGGCAGATCATCTCCTTGCAGAAAGATCAGTGACATGGACAAAGGTGTCATGAAAGGATGCAAAGACATGACAGACGCCAAACACGTTCTCCCGCTTAGTCACTTGTGACCCGAGGCTGATGACTTGTTCTTTCCTCTTTTCCTTCCCCTTTCTAGGTGCCGTTTCTGCAGGTGGTCTTCAAACTCTGCATGGGAAAGACAGCGTGACAGGAAGCAGGACAGCAGGTCACTTCCTGAGTGCCATTTTCTAAAATCAACAGAGCTTTTCCCAGGAAGAACGGCTGGAGTGATTGCCAAGCCGAACACCACAGCGCCAGGCTAAATGCTGGCATCGAGGGCCGCAGAGAGAGTGCAGTGAGGGATCCTTCAACAGGGCCCTAAAGAAACAGCAGGAGGAAGCCCCCTGAGCTCTGGGCTCCAGAGCCTTGCCACCGGTCCGAGATCCAGATACTGTGACAACTGCTAGAGAGGGAACTATCAACCCCATTGGTGAAAGGAACAGGAGCTGGAAGAGAAACTGCCAGACTCTCTAATGCCTGGGCAGAGAAGCGTTCCAGGGTGGCCTCTACAGAAAGCCGAACTGTATCGTGTAACCAAGCGCTGTCTCTGTGTGACACTGGAGCTGTTCGTTGTGACCTCAGAGAATATTGCCCTCCGTGCACCAGCCCTGGTGGGTAAGGGCAGATGCGGAACTCCGGATGATCCATGCTGCACCCTGAGCAGGTTGCTGGGTGATAGATGCAATTAGCAGAACTGCCAAGAAGGAGGCTGGTGACTGCCTAACTGACTACCCCTTCTCACCCCCCAATGCTGCTGGCAACAAGTGAAAGCATTCTGGAGGGCAGAGCAGACACTGATGCCTTCAGAATTGTGACAAACCTGGGAGAGAGAGGAAGGGGATGAGATCCTGAGAGATACTGTGTCAAGTTATTTCAGCCTCCTTCCATCACAGGGGCATGTGATGGCTACCAATTGCAGGCAGCAGGGAGTGAAGATTTTAACATCTTAAGTTCCAGCAGTGACTAGGGAACCTGTAGTTGCAGAACCCATCAAAAGAGGGTTCACCTTCACCTCCCACCCCTCAAATCCACCCTCCTCCCACCTTCCCCGCTCAAAGAGACATACTGAACTGAGAACTCTTTATCAACTTGTTGTTGTTGTTGATTCTTTTGGGGGGGGCATTGATTTATTTGATTGTCCCATTTGGATGCTTTGTTTGTTGGTTGGTTTTGTCTTTTCTTTCTTTCTTCTATTTCTTTGTTCTTTCTCTGCTTTTTATGTTTTTTATTTCTTTTTTATTTTTCTAATTTTCTTTCTTCTCGTTCTCTCTTTCTCCTCTTTTTTCCTTCTTCTCTCTTTTTCCTCTTATAGCCTGTCTTGGACTCAGGGGCTATACAAACATACTCACTGTAAGGTCATATTGTGCAGAAATGGACAGTGAGTCCCAGGTGGTTCTTTCACCAGATAGCAAACATTATGACCTACCAATAGGGTCAGAATCTTTGCAGCACCCCTCATTCCCTAGTAAGTGCTCAAAATTGTAAAGAGATAGCTCCACCCCCAGTCTTACTCATAGTTGAACAAATCTAGAGCTCCAGTTCAAGGAAGGACAAAAGGTAGAGTCAATATCAGAAGTAACTGCTTCTCCACTTTCCACTGAGCAATGGAAATGAAGAGAAAGATCAGAGAACTGCTGCAAATTAAGAAAAAACAGTGAAAAACTGCCAGGAATCACAGAGTCCTAGCAAAAGAGTCAGCACAACAAAGAACAGCTACTGGGGCACAAACAGTGGCTAGCTCCCAGATTGACAGTACCCAAAGGTACTTACAGAAATCAGAGAATCACTGGATGGAATGAATAAAAATCAAGAAATGCAAGGGCTAAAACCAAATGAATTTGCAATGAAGCAAGACAGGCTCAAGAAAGTGTACTTAGAAACAACAGAAATAAAGAACTCTATTTAAGAAATAAATAACAAACTGACAGGCATGGGAAGCAGAATTGACCAAGCAGAAGAAAGAATCTCAGAGCTGGAAGACAAAAACATAGAATTAACCCAATATATTACAAATATAGGAATAAAACTTAAGAAGAAAGAGGAAACTCTCCAAGAGATGTGCAATTTTATCAAGAAACCAAATCTACACCTGATTGGAATACCTGAAGTAGAAAAAGAAATGGAAATACCTTGGAACAAACATCCTATGAGGTCATTCAAGAAAACTTCCCACATCTGGCCATAGAGAAGACTACAGAAGCACAAGAGATCCAGAGAACCTTTGCAAGGCATCTTATAAGAAGACCAACACCTAGACACATAGTAAGTTGTCTACACAAAGTAGGTATAAAAGAAAAAATCCTACAGGCAGTGAGGGAGAAAGGTCAGGCTAACTACTGGGGGATACCAATCAGAATTACTGCAGACTTATCTGCAGAAACACTACAGGCCAGAAGGAATTGAACCAATCTTTAATGTTCTCAAAGATAAACAATTTCAATCAAGAATTTCCTACCTGGCCGAGCTAAGCTACATCAGCAATGGAGAATTAAAATCCTTCCTGGCATATACACTAAGAGAATAAGCTGCTTTGAGACCAGCTAAAGCTGGAAATGTTTAAAAAGGTGCTGTGCACAGAAGAAAAAAGGAAACAAAAGAAAGACCATAACTTCAGCAGAAGAATACAGATCATCAAAGCAAAGGTTCAAATACAGGACATAGAAGACAAAAAATACCATAAGCCAGGCTCGGTGGCTCAGCCTGTAATCCCAGCGCTTTGGGAGGCTGAGGTGAGTGGATTGCCTGAGCCCGCGGGTTCGAGACCCGCCTGGGCAACTTGGCGAGACCTCATCTCTACAATAAAGAAAAAAAACATAGAAAAAAAATCAACAAAAGAAAAAACTGGTTCTTTGAAAGGATAAACAAGACTGATAGACCCCCTAGCCAGAAGGACAAAGAAAAGGAGAGAAGAAGCCCAAATACACAAAATCAGAAATTCAAAAATCAATTCACAACTGATCCTGAATAAATAAAAAAGATTTTCAGAGATTACTACGTACACCTATATGGAAACAAACTTGATAACCTAAATGAAATGAAGGACTTTCTAACATTACACAACCTCCTAAGTTTGAAACAAGAAGAAATTGAGATCCTAAAAAGACCAATAACAACCCAGAAAATTGACTCTGCCATAAGAAAACTACCTACAAAAAAAAACTTGGATCAGACGGATTACCAGCAGAATTCTCCAAAACATACAAGAAGGAGCTGATACCAATCTGATTAAAAGTATTCCAGACAATCGAAAAAACCAGAATTTTCTTCAAACCATTTTATGAAGCTAACATCACACAGATACCCAAACTGGGAAAAGCTCCAACAAAGAAAGAGAACTACAGGCCAATATCCCTGATGAAAATAGATACAAAAATTGTCAACAAGATTCTAGCAAATTGGATCCAACAAAGTATATCAAAAATCATCCCATCATGACTAAGTAGGCTTCATCACAGGGATGCAGGGCTGGTTCAACATTCACTAGACCGTAAATGTAATTAAATATGTCAAAGGATGTAAAAACAACCACCACGTGATTATATCATTAGACGCAGAAAAAACTTCTGATAAAACCCAGCATCCCTTTTTGATTAAAAAAACCTCGAACACCTAGGCATAGAGAGAACGTACCTCAAAATAGTAGGAGCCATCTACAGTAAACCCACAGCCAACATATTGCTAAATAGACAAAAAATTGGAAGCATTTTCCATAAAAACTGGAACAAGACTAAGCTGCCCACCCTTAACTCTCCTGTTCAACATAGTGTTGGACGTCTTAGCTAGAACAATCAGACAAGAGAAGGAAGTCAGGGCTATCCAAATAAGACAAGAAGAAGCCAAGTTATCCCTCTTTGCTGATGTCATGATCCTATACCTTGACAATCCAAGAGAATCTGTCAAAAACCTCCATGCACCGATAAAGAACTTTGGCAAAATCTCAGGGTACAAAATAAACATACAAAAGACAGTTACATTCTTATATACCAACAGCAAACAGGCAGAGAACAAAATAAAAAGCACAGTCCCACTCACAATAGACACACACAAAAAAAGAAATATTTCAGCATCTTCCTAATCAGAGACATGAAAGATCTATACAACAAAAACTACAAAACACTGCTCAAAGAAGTCAAAGATGACACAAGCAAATGGAAAAATATTCCATGCTCATGAGTTGGAAGAAACAGCACTGTTAAGATGGCCATCCTACCAAAAGCAATCTACAGATTCAACAATATACCCATTAAATTACCAACATCATTCTTCTCAGACCTGAAATAGCAATTCAGAAATTCATTTGGAAACATAAAAGATCACGAATAGCCAAAACAATCCTTAGCAAAAGAAGCAAAGCAGGATGTGTCACCCTTCCAGACTTTAAACTTTATTTTAATGCTACAATAATCAAAACAGCCTGGTATTGGTACAAGAACAAGCATAACCAATGGAACAGGATAGTGATTCTGGAAGCAAAACTTCAATTTCTTAACAAACTCATCTTCAACACCGCATCCAACAACAACCACTGGGGAGAGAGAAACTTGTGCAGTAAATGGTGCTGGAAAAACTGGCTGACCACATAAAGAAGAATGAAACAAGACCCCAACCTATCACCATACACAAAAATCCACTCCAAATGAATCAAAGATCTAAATGTAAAACACCAAAATCTTAGCAAATGCAGGAGACACCCTTATGGAAATCAGAATAAGCAATCAATTCCTGATCAAAACTCCAAAAGCCCAAGCCCTAAGAGGTAAGATAGACAAAAGGGACCTCACAAACTGAAAAGCTACTGCAAAGCAAAAGAAACCATCAAGAGAGCAGGGAAACAGTTCACAGAATGAGAAAAATATTCACCAACTGCATATCTGACAACTGCACATCTGCATAGCCTTACGTCCAGGATCTAAAAGGAACTCAAATGTGCTGAAAGGAAAAAAATAAGCAACCCCATTTAAAAGTGGGCAAAAGACATGAATAGGCACTTCTCAAAAGAAGACATACAAGCAGCCCACAGATACATGAAAAACTGCTCAGCCTCACTAATCATCAGAGAAATGCAAATCAAAAGCACATTAAGGTACCAGCTAACTCCAGTAAGAACGGTCATCGTTAATTAATAAAGCAAAAAAAAACAAAATAACAGATGCTGGCGAGGAAAGAGAATGCTTCTACACTGTTGGTAGGAATGCAAATGGATTCAACCTTTATGGAAAACAGTGTGGCGATTCCTAAAAGAACTAGAAATTGACCTCCATAAGACCCAGAAATCCCCCTTCTGGGAATACACCTGGAGAAACTTAAATCACTCTACAAAAAAGATACCTGCACACGCATTGAAACTGGACTGGAGAAACTAAATGTGGTACATATGCGTGATGGAATATTATGCAGCCATAAAGAACAAAATTCTAGACTTCACAGCAACTTGGATGGATTTAGAGTCTATCATACTCAGTGATTAATAACAGAAACAACGACCTGAGTACCACATGTTCTCACTCATAAGCGGACCATGAACATTTACCATAATACTGTAAGAAAGCGATTGGCTGTAGCCAGAACTGCCAGGGGAGGGAAGGGGTCACATAACATTAATAAGGTTACCTGATCATAAACCAGGCAAAGTGGGGACCAAAGGGAGGCCCAAACTTTACCTGTACGATGACCACTTGTATACCTAATCCTGAATTGTACCTCACACCTTTAAAATAAAAATATAAAATAAATAATGTGAAAAAAAATACAAATTTAGAAAAGGAGTGAGAATGATCTCCATGGGGTTGGGTGTGAGGTTTATGGGGCCAAAAAGACAACTTGCGCACATCCCTGCCCTTTTTCTGCCTAAGGAAACCTTCTAAAGTCTGTGAGTTTCTGTGATTGTGCACAAATGGAGCAGGAAGGTTGCCTCAAATGGATGACTGGAACACCACAAGAGGACCAGAAAGGAGGAAGGTGCAAACATTGGCACAGTCTAAAGGAAGAAATACACTTGATCATATTAAAAAACACTAAGGCCTTGTGCAGTGGCTCATGCCTGTGATCCCAGCACTTTGGGGGCCAAGGTGAGAGGACTGCCTGAGTCCAGGCTTCAACACCAGCCTGGACAACCCGGTAAAGACCTTGTCTCTAAAATAATCCAAAAAAAAGAGACATAGCTTTTGTGTCCTTGAGAATGATAAAGAAACTGGAGACTGAGGGTTTAAAATCATCACTAGATCCTTGTGAAAACACATGCTGAATTCCAACCCACATGTGGAAAGACAAAAAGAGGAGGCCAAATCTTGGGAAGCCAGGCTGAAGGAAGCTCTAAGGGACAGAACCCTGCAAGGAGCTCCCTTGAAATTCTTGCAGGGTCACAGCACAGGGAGGAGGAAATGTTTGAAGACATAAAATAATAAAATAACACTGATGTGGGAAACAAGGTCACCGCCACCAGTAATAGTGGTTTTCATCGTTCATACAGAGATACACAGGCACCATCTAGTACCATGATGTTTACAAATAGGCACTGTGTAAACTTTTGTAAGATTCTGTGTTCTAGAGAAATTAGCCAAAGTATTAACTTTGTACAGAAACTAAGAAGGCAAAGTTGTGTGTTGCAATCTCTAGGGTTACAGCTGAGAGAGTAGAATGTATAAGAAAAAGCTACTAAATATAAAATGATACAGTGGAAATACTTGATTCATGAAATATAAAAAGTGTGAAAGAGAAGTGAAGCAACAGTGTCCATATAAAGTGAAGAGAAAGACAAAAAAGCATTATTAATGATGATTTTGACTGTATATTCATTGAGGAACAAGACAAAAATAAAGAAATAATTAACCCACAATGATAGCCCTAAATATAGGATTCACTTTTACTGAGTGCATAAGCAAATCTTGTGAACTCATATAACCTAAATATATGTGAACAACTTGTATGACCTTAAAAAAAAAGGCTGCAACATAAAAACTCTGCCGGTCTCCAGTCTGTTGGCCTGTCCTACAGAATTTACCAGCCATCTAATCATATGAGCTACTTCAATTTAAATATATATGTGATATATAAATGATATGTATATATATAAATGATATAGATAAATACATCTATTGATTCTGTTTCTAGAGAACTGTAACTAATACAGCCCCCGTAAACCTCTCACTTCTTCCTACCCACCCACTCTCATATTAATTCAAGTCATCTCTGGTTCCTGCTATTTTGGACTTCCAATTTCAACTCTGAGCACAATTTTTGAAATACCCCTTGCTGAGTTAAGTACATCCTGAACCTGAGCTATATATTCCCAAACCCTTTCAAGATCTCCAGCAGCCCTAGCCCAGCCTCCTGTCCTCCTGAGTGACTGGGGATGGACAGTCAGTCATTATTATTTTTTGGCTCCTAATCACCACAGTGCGGCCTGCCTAGGGTTTTTAGATTCTGGCAGAAATTAATTATGTGACTACTAACAGCCTCATTCCTGGCCTAGAGTGAGCAGCTGTGGCCCTGGCGGTCTGTTGGAAGAGCAAGTGGGGAAATTGAAAGCAGGGGGCTGGGGTCTTAGGAACTGGGCAGAAGGGGGGTTGTTGCCCCAAGCTTCACCCGCCACCACACTGTTTGCCCAAGGATGAGCCTGCTGTGAAGGAAAGGGCTGCGGCCTTATACATTATTCTTTTTTAACGGAACTCAAAAAGTGAAAGACTAAGTACTGTTCTCATGATGAAGCACCAAGCTGTTAAATCGTTTTTACTATTTCCTAGAAAAGAAAACAAGCCTTGGGTGTTTTCAGACCGATTACAAAGGTTTTGCTCTAGATTTTATTGAAGCAGATACATTGGGCTGCATGTGTGTGTGTGCATGTGTGTGTGTGTGTGTGACTAAAAGCGTGTTCCTTCAAATCACTCATATCTTTCTGTCATTCTAATTGCTCCACGATTCATTTTGAGAAGCTCTTAACAGCTTTCCTTTCTATTTTGAAGTATTGCAGAAAGAGAGGAGTCTGGTGTTCAAGTATGCAGCCTTCCCTACAGGCGTCTCAGTGTCCAAACTGTGAAAGTTAAATATTTACTAAACTTCTTCTCTCCAAGAGACCTTCAAAAAACCAAATACAATGACCTTTTATCCATCCTTATTCTGTTGCATTCATTCAAAAAAAAAGTTTACTGAAGGCTTACTGGGTATCTGGCTCTATCTAGACAGTACAGACAAAGAAATCAACAAGACATAGCTGCTATTCTCAAATAGAGTGAAAGAAGAAGGAAGAGATAAGTAAATATTAAAACACAGTATGATGGTTCCACAAGAACATGTGAAGGAGCACAAAGAAAGTTTGCCTTATTCATGCTGGGATTTAAAGGATGACTTCCTGGAAAATGCAGCAGGAAAAAATTCAGAAAACGTAATTAGCTCAACAGAGGAGGGAGAGAAAAGCGACCCGGAAGAAGAAATCATTTGTACCGGGCTCGGTGGCTCAGCCTGTAATCCCGCGCTTTGGGAGACTGAGGTGAGTGGATGGCCTGAGCCCATGGGTTCGAGACCCGCCTGGGCAACTTGGCAAGACCTCATCTCTACAATAAATCAAAAACATGAGCTGGGTGTGTTAGCGCGCGCCTGTAGTTCCAGCCACTCAGAAGGCTGAGGCGAAAGGATCGCCGGAGCCCAGCAGGTCGAGGCTGCGGTGGCCGGGAGCAGCCACTGCACTCCAGTCTGAGTGACAGAGTGAGATTCCAACTCAAAAAAAACAAAAACAAAAAGAAATCATTTGTGTAAAAGTAGCAAGAAAAGTGAAAGTAAGCAGGCAGCCTTCTAAGAGCCCTTGGAGGAAAACAAGTTTGGGGGAGTGGCTAGGCCAGAGACAGGATTAAAAGGGGGGAGGGCTGGTCCCAAAGAATTGCAAAGGACACGCTGACAGCAGCGTGGAAATGGATTACTGTGATGTAGGGGACAGGATTCAGCAGAAAAACTCTTGCATACGTTACTAGAATAGTCCACATGAGAAATGGTGAGACAAGGAACCAAGTCATTTACAGTGAGGGCAGGAAGAGGGACATGCAGAAGAAGCGGTAGTGGTTTGGATTGGAGGTTTGGAAGTGGGGAGATCGGAGGCCAAGGGTGGGGGTGCTGGAGGAAGAAGGAGTCCAAGGTGTCCGTGCCAAACGGGTGGAAACAGATGAGATGGCAAACCCAGAAGAAGAAAACATTCGCCGGCAGACGGTCCCGTGTGTTGACTTTAAGGAGTCTGCTGGCCAACCAGTTACGAGGTTCTAGGTTCAAGGCCGGTATATAGATTTGGGAGATCAGTGCAGACTTAACAATTAAAATAATTCATATGATTCTGATCGCTCAGTGCAGAGAATGAGAGGGACTGAGGCCTGCAGAGGAAACGTTTAAAAGGAGCAGCATTTTATAGACGCACAAAGGGTAATAAGCCTGCAAAAGAGAGACACCGCAGCCCAGAGGCAGGGGCTGGTGGGGGGTGGAGGATAGACAGTAATATCAGAGAAGCGTTTAAAACTGCTGACCCCCTAGGACAGGGTCCGGGTAAAAGCTGGCAAAACGTGGGTCATGAAAGGAATGACTTCAAGTTTTGCAAATGTGCTTTGTTCTTTCGCCTTTCTGAGCATACTCTGACATGAGGCGTCCACCTTGCCCATGGGAAGAGCAAATTTATTATGTAAGAAATGTCGAGAAAAGATCAAAGAGAAAGTCAGTTTTTACCCCCATAGACAAATTGGACATGCGGCAAAACAATATGCCTCGCTCACCAGGATGTTCTAGTGGCAAAGAATGTTTTACTTGTCTTTTCTCCTTTATTTAGTTCATCAACAGCTGCAGCTGAAGGACTTAGAATACAGGGGTTTACTAATGTGAACAGTGTCTCATACCCCCACCATCAGCCAGGAGAGCTCTACAGAAGGAGAGAAAATATAATTAAGAAGAAGTAAAAAAAGGATCTGGCTGTTTCTGGCCTGGAGGATAATGTGAAGAAAAGACAGAAAAGATAGGAAGTTGTCAAACTCAGGCCTTTCATTTTTCCCTCCCTGAACTTCAGGAGAATGTGTATCATATAAGTGAAGACAAAATCAATGAACATGATGGCTGTGGCCAACAAACTCTCATGAAAGAGGGGAAAGAGAACATTTCAAGTTGTCCCCTTCTCCCTAAACACAACCCGGGATGCAGTTACGGCTATTTGGCTATGCGGCATATGGAAAAAAAAAAAAGGCCAGGCTCGGTGACTCAGTCTGTAATCCCAGCACTTTGGGAGGCCAAGGTGTGTGGAATGCCTGAGCCCACGGGTTTGACACCAGCCCCGGCAACTTCGCGAGACCTCGTCTCTACAATAAATCAAAAATGAGCCGGGCGTGGTACTGGGCACATGTAGTTGGAAGGCTGAGGCAGAAGGCTCTCGGAGCCTAACAGGTCGAGGCTGCGGTAGCCGGGAGCGGCCACTGCACTCCGGTCTGGGCGACAGAGTGAGACTCCAACTCAAAAAAAAAAGGAAGGCTGAAAGTTGAGCTTGGCTGGATGGAGCTGGTCACCTCCTATCCTTGTGGAGAGACTCACTTCATTCCAGTTTTTTTATATGTTCACACCCCCTTCCCTCAACCAGCAGACCAGCAGGGATCGCATCTTGAGGTCATATTTTTCTAAGACCTTTCACCAAGAGAATCTTAAGTCTTAAAGTCTTTGCCTTTTTCACAGCTCTTCAGTGTTTCCTTGTCCTTCTCAATAACATGCGTGGATCCATTGTGTCCCCAAAGTCTGCTTTGCTCGGAAGCACCTGCCTCTACGAACTCTTCACCAATGCCTGTGATTTGTAGGCCTGAAGAAAATTATCCAAACTTGCAAATGTCTTCCCCCAAGATGCCCCATGCAGAGACCGTCTCTCCTCTTCCTTCCTCCATGGGCCTGCTTACCCAGGACAGTCCTGACTCCTCCACCAGTCCCAAAGTCAAACTACCCGCTTTCAGAGAGAGAAGCCCAAGGGAGAAGGCAGATACAGTCCTGGTCAAGAAGCAGAAGACCAGAACCGTGTTCTCCTCCACCTGGCTGTGTGTCCTCAACGACAGATTTCGAAGGCAGAAGCACCTCAGCCTCCAGCAGATGCAAGAAAACTCTCCAGCATTCTGAACCTTAGCTACAAACGGGTGAAGACCTGGTTCCAGAACCAGAGAATGAAGTCTAAGAGGTGGCAGTAAAGCAGCTGGCCAAAGAACAGCAGCAATGTGGCTCAGGCCTCAGCACACACCTACCCGGGCCTCTACTCTCCCTACCACTAGGGATGCCTGGTAAACACATCTGGGAACCTTCCCGGGAACCTTCCCAGGTGGATCAACCAGACCTGGAACAGCCCCAGTCCTGAAGTAGCCATGCCTGGAACAGTCAGACCTGGTGCCCCCCAGCCTGGAGCAGTCACACCTGGAGCCGGCCCTTCCATAATTCTGGAGAGGAGTCATTGCAGGCCGCCATGCAGTTCCCGCAGAATTCACCAGCCAGTGACGTGGAAGCCACCTTGGAAATGGCTGGGGAAAGCCATAGCGTCCTACAGCAGGCAACTACGTGTTTTAACTCCCCACAGACCGTGGGTGTATTCCATAATTAGTTTATGAACATGCAGCCTGAAGATGTGTGCAGGTGGGTATTTTACTCAATTTCTGGGCAGTGGCTGAATTCTCCCTCGCCTCCACCTTCCCACCCTCGTAGGTTTTCTTGTTTTAGAGTCATGTGCTCTGCTTTAGTATCTTGGTTCTCATTCTGCCTATTGTGCCAATCTGGCGGGTGGTGTATGATCGGAACCTAGTCAAAAATGCTTCAATGACCTTGGCTGCTATGGGCAACTGAATAGGCGCTGTGTCTGGCTGTAGATCAGTAGGTGGAAGAGTAGTCTGGACATCTCTAGGGGTTAGAATCTAACCTCAAGACTAGGAAGCAGAAGTACAGAGATGAAGGGGCACTCCTGTCTTCTGGGATGGGGGCTTCACACTACCAAACTCGGTTCAGGTGAAGGGTTAAGCTGCAACGCACTTTGATTTCCTCAGCCCCTTTTGGCTGGAGTACTGTAACCCTGCTTTGTTCGTGACACTCAAATTTGTAGAAAGATACTTTGTGTTCTGTGACATCATGACCACATCAGTGCCCGTTTTGCTGGTTTAAGTACAAATGAATAAAATAACCCTTTTATCTCTAAAAAAGAAAAGAAAAGGAAAGAAAGCTGAGCTTTCCCAAGTCTCCTTAGTTCCTGCATGCTTTTAGCTGAGAGGCAGTGGGCCTGCTCCTCCCTGGCAGACAAGCGACCTCACAGAAGAAGCTTGGTGGACCCCAGGGTGGCAGGCTGGACAAAGCCCAAGGCAGCCACTGAGGAGCTAGGGGAGGCCAGGCCAGCCAGGAGCCCTGCTGAGGGAGAGCGGGCAGACTGGCCTGGGCGGTACGCTGCCTGTAGTAAGGCCAGCAACCCCCAGCCAGCCAAGAGACCCTGCCCCTGAGGCCAGCAGACAAGCAGGAGCATCTGACCCAGGACCAGTCAAGCCAGGAAGCGCCTTCCCTGACATGCCTTAGGCGAAGAATTTGACACCGAGGAAAGCCATCTGAGAGTCTGAAAAAACATTGGTCAAAAAGAAACCAAAAGACTCCACATGATGTATCACCCATGACACACTGAGCCCATTTTGTTTCCATGCGACTCCATACATAAAAACTCAGGACAAAAAGGAGATTCATTGCATCTTTTCTTCATATCAAAGTGCAGGCACCATTTGCTACCATCCTGTACAGGTAAAAACAGGGAATAACATTTCCCAAAATATATTACACAGGACACTAATTCCTCAGAATGTTGACAGATGTTATACAGATCCGCTCCCCCCCCCAAAAAATTATGGTCATTTAAATGGAGAAGTTTGTTTTAAAAATAAACAAAAAAGTTGAGTGTGAAGTCTTCTGAGGGTATTTACTTTGCATATGAAAACCCTGAATCCCCAAGAGAGCAATATGGAACTCCTCATCTCCCAGATGTATTTGTCCATAGAACTTTTCATAGACCACCTCTCGGGAACTCTTTGGGAAGCATTTCTCACACTTAAAAATGGATATGCCTCCAGTATCTAGAACAGTTAGAATCAGTGAGTCCACTGCTTCCCCTGTGCTGCACTTCGTCCGTCGGCAGCTTAAAATATGGTCAAACAGGGCTAGTCCTGATGAAAAGGTTGAAGCGAAAGAAACTGACATCCGAAGGGCACAGAATTCTACTTTCCCCACTTCAGGCACATGTCTTTCCCTCCTTGCCACCTTCGCTATTCTAAGCAGCACGGGCCATTGAGGGATCTTGACGGTGAACTGACCACACAAGTTGGCCTCCTTGTTCTGCCAGGCATCAAACGCCGTGTTGCACAGCGGGTGAGCGTCTGGAGCCAGACTGCCTGGGCTCCTCACTTCCTAACTGGGTAACAGTCTTGGGAAAGCTACTAACTTCTCTGACCCCAGTGTCCTTATCATCAAGTTAGACTGGCTATCAGCACTTACCTGCTATGCTGAGAACAGTGGTTCTCTGTTCATATATATTAAATGAGCAGGCGTAAGTTGTGCACACGTGTGTGTGTGTATGTTAGTAGGGCCTGCCACTTATGTTTTCGTAATTTTTTAGCTTGCCAAAATATTAGCTAAGGGATAAAAATAAAATGAATCAACAATGACGGAGCATGAAAAGAGCCATCAAAAAGTTATTTTACTAAATTAATGAAAGGCACAAAACAGATGAAGGAACACTGCTGATAAAGTAAGGGAGAAGACGCACAACCTATGGTCAGGACTGAAAGGCTTTTTCTATAAAGGCCATACAGTGAAGATTTTAGATTTTGTAGGCCAAGTGGCAAAATACAGGGTATTACATAATTCTCTACAGCAGCTTCTCAGTTCTGTCATTGTAACACAATGCAGTCATAGACAGTACCTGCATAAACAAGCATGGCTATGATCCAGTAAAACTTTACTTATGGACACTGAGATTTTAATTTTATATAGTTTTCGTAGGTCACAAAATATGACTTGTTTGATGTTTTTCAACATTCAATTTAAAGATGCAAGTACTAAAATGTGATTTAAAAATGCAGAAATAATTTTAGCTCTCAGGCTATACAAAAACAGGTGACTGTCAAGATTTGGGTCAAGGACACAGCTGGTCAGTGCCTGTCCCAGAGCATGTTAATATGAGAAATGGCTAAGCAGACTTTAGCCCTAAAAAAATTTTTAAAGACCAAGCACTGCAAAAATCAGGAAAAAAGACAGGAAACTAAAAACAGAGAGATTCACTGAACGTCTGTAGATGGAAAAACCATTCCCCTGACCTTCCCTAAACTCCTCCAGAGAAAAGAAAGGGACTTGAGAGTCAAGACACCCCATCTTGTCCCTGCCTCCGCCATTAATTGGGGAACTGTGCACCCTTCATGCTTTCTGAGTGCTTGACATTTCCATGTGTATAAAAGAGTCTTCTCAGATTGCTTTCTTTATTTTTCCTGTTAGCATGTACCTTTTCATTACTGATGCTGATACCTGACCAAGTGCCGTGCTTGTCTGATTCCTCTCCAGGCTGCTTTCTGTGCTGCTTCCCTTTGGGCACCCCTGGAAGGACCGTCACCTCCATCCCTCCCCTACACACCTGAACTCTACCCAGCTGCTCAGATTAGAGTTCCGGGAGCCCATCAGATACCCTGGGGTTGATTCTACGCTGTTGCTTTTCCCTTTGCCTAGCCTTGGGCCCTGCTTCTTCTCTCTCCTGTGAAATTCCAGAGAACATTACTGAGTTTTCAGAGTGTCAAATACACACTACAAGTTGCATGAACAACTGTATGACCATTTGATAATTTCTTAATGTCAACATACTCCCTTTTGAACATTTTAAGATTCACCAAAATCAAGCCAACTTTGACCCGAGCATAATCCACTTACTCTCCCCTGCTTCCTTCTTTTCCTTTTTCCCTTCTCTTCCTCTTTTCATCCATTTATTTAACAAATATTCCTTAAGCCACCACTTAACGTACCAGTCACTAGGCTAAGATCACGATGGTTAACAAAATAATCAAGTTTCCTGCTTTCTCTAGCGCTTGCCTGTAATGGGGTATTAAAGTCGATGATCAAGAACTTCCCAAGTTAGCCGAATGGAATTCACACCATTGTTCTAAAATACACATCTTTGTGTAAAAATCTCTCTCAACTTTGACACTATTGACATTTGGGGCCAGATAAATCCTTGCTGTGGGGGTTGCTGTGTGCACTGTAGAATGTTTAGTAACACCCCAGGCCTCTAGCTACTAGGAGCCAGTAGCACACCCCTTCCAGTTGTGGCAACCAGAAATGCCTCAAACTTTGCCAAACGGCAGGCAAAATCATGCTTCGTGAAGAGCCACTGGTGTTAAGGAACCATGCAAAGGAGTTTTCTTGGTGTTTCTTCTCACAATCTTATGTTCTAACACTGAAGGAATTATGTTAACTATGAGTGCACGCAGAAAGGAGGGTATGGTGTGGGGGTAGGTATGTGTGCACTCACTTGTCAACTCATTACATATGAAGAAAGATGGAAACGTCAAAAATTTAAATTTAAGATCTGTTCGTGTTCTAGCCTAAGCCCTCTTCCCCAAGGTCTTGCACTTCAAGAAACAATATTGGCTTTTATTTGACAAATTGATGGCAGTGGACGTTATCAAGGAATGAAGAATACAACAGTTAAACCTAAAAGAAAGAAAAAAAGAAAGAAAGAAATTCTAAAATAGGACCTGAGAGAAATGTAGTTTTTCTTTTCTGTAGCAGAGAAGGCGCACATTCCAAGAAAGGGGAAAGATTGGGGCTATATCAGACCAGGAAAGCTAGCATCTGGGAAATGGGATGGAGCCCTATCCCAGGAAGGGATCATCAGGAGAGGTTGAAGGGCCCTAACCCTAGCACCTAATCTTGGAAAAGGATCATTGTGCCACTTCGTGATGCAGTAATCAAGTTAACTTTGGATGTGTTTAACTCGGTTCTTGTTCACCTAACTCCAGTCAGAATGGCCATTATCAATAACTCAAAAAATAACAGATGCTGGAGAGGATGTGGTGGAAAGGGTGGTGGGAGTATAAACTAGTGCAGCCTCTGTGGAAATCAGTGTGGCAATTCCTAAAAGCTCTAAAAATTGTCTTTCCATATGACCCCGCAATTCCTCTACTGGGAATATACCCTGAAGAACTCAAATCACTCTATAAAAAAGATACCTACACACGTATGTTTATCGCAGCATTGTTCACAATAGCAAGATCATGGACCCAACCATGTTGTCCATCAAAATAGGACTGGGTTACAAAAATGTGGTGCATTTACACAATGGAATATTATGCAGCCATAAAAAAGAACAAAATCATGAATTTCGCAGCAACCTGGATGGAATCAGAGATTATAATATTGAGTGATCTCTCACAAAAACAAAGATCTGAGTATCACATGTTCTCACTCATAAGTGGACCTTGAACAACTATTGTAATACTATAAGAAAAGGATTGGCAGTGCCAGGAAACTATGGGGGGGGGACAGGGAGGGCAAGGGAGGTGGGATTAACAGTAGTCAATATCTGTCTGGGGAAATGGGGGCACACCTCATCAACAAGGGTACCTGCACAATGCATATTTGTATACCTAACCCTTAACTGTACCCCACAATTTTAAAATAAAAAATATGTATTAAAAAATTAGGTTCTTGTTGATAGATGCTTTATACGCAAAAGGGAATAATCACAATTTAGACTTTGCTTAATAGCCTCTTTATTATGTTTTAAACTTTTGCTAAACATTTTATGCTTGTTGCATAGCTGACAAATCAAAAACATATTAATTTATGAATTAAGATTCTCACAAAGATTTAGTCACTGATTATAAAATTAATCAATTATATTTCTTACAAGTCTATATCAGGTAATAAAAATTATTTAAATACCTTTAAAAGAATATAAACACAAATGTAAACCTTCAAAAATCGATTAGCACAGGTATTAGGAAATCACTAATATATACTTCAATGTGTTTCTGTCTTCTTTATTTTAATATACAATTTCTTTTTCTTTTAATCCAACTACAATTATTTAGTTGTGTTGAGATAGAGGCTTACAGTCCCCAACAACTAAGTTTGTAGATAAAGTATGAATATCTGCCAGGCTCGCTGGCTCAGCCTATAATCCCAGCACTTTGGGAAGCCGAGATGAGTGGATTGCCTGAGCCTGCGGGTTCGAGACCTGTCTGGGTAACCTGGCGAGACCTCATCTCTACAATAAATCAAAAATTAGCCAGGTGTGGTAACACACGCCTGTAGTTCCAGCTGCTTGGAAGAATGAGGCAGAAGGATCATCGGAGCCCAGCAGGTTGAGGCTGCAGTGGCCGAGAGCGGCTGCTGCACTCCGGTCTGGATGACAGAGTGAGACTCCAACTCAAATAAAGAAAAAGAAAAGTCATGGTTGGACCTAAATTCACACATCTTGGATTATCTTCCAAACTTTTTCCACTCAGGTCAAACAAGCCCCTTTTCATAGTTAGACTTTCATCATATGAGAAACTATCCAAATTATTAGCTCTAATTTTATATTTGTGACCTAAACTTTTCCCCTAAAATGATGTTTATTCTGAATGTCTTATCTTTATTGAATGACTGATAAAAGACCTACTTTGCAACTGTTTTTTTTTTCTCCATACATTCCCTTTCTTTAACCCAATTATTATTAAAGAAACAATAACTTTATAACTGCTTGTTCAGAGAGAGACCGCATCTGGTTCAGTTAAATCTAAAGATCTGGCTCAGTTTAAGTCACTAAAATTATAACTTTGCTATGGATTTGACCATTAAAACAGACAATATTTATCTGACAAGCCTAGGTTGAAATCTCACTCAGAATATTTTTTAATCTCACCCAGTTTGTAGAGATTGTTTGGTTATCAAATACAAGAGCCTAAACATTCATAAAAGAATAACCTCTTTTATTAGAACCTTGTTTAATTCCACTTGGCATCTCTTTGTAATTGAGGGTAGTGCTGAAGGACAAAGGAAGCTGTAGAGGTTTTCTCCCTAAATTTCTACCTCTAGATTTTCCCTCTCACCTAGATCCAGTTCTGCATTTCCTAGTGACTGCAGGAAATCTCTGTCCAAATGTTCCACTAACACCTCAAATCAATATGACTAAAATTAAACCTTCTTTCCCACTCCACTCATTCTACTGCCTCAAATATCCACTTAGGCATTAAAAAAAGTCCTGTCAAATGCTTCCTTTAACTGTTTACCCACTATTTGTTAACTCAGTAACCAATTTATGGAAAAGACCCAACTCTTCTAAGCAAATAGAAACTTCTCTATGTTAAAACAGCTTTACTGAAAAATTATTTCCTATTTTCAGGTGAGATCTTGGACAGGTCCCTTCATTTTGCAATCTCTTTGTAATAAAAAGTCAATGGACCTTCCATACAACCCTGCAATCCCCCTACAGGAAATACACCTAGAGGAACTCAAAACACTCTATGAAAAAGATACCTGCACATGCATGTTTACAATATGCATGTACACATGCATTATTCACAATAATTATAATGCACATGCATTATTCACAATAGCAAAAATGTGGAACCAAACGTGCTGCCTATTGAAAGAGAACCGGATTTTTAAAAGTGTGGTACACCCACACAATGGAATATTATGGAACCGTAAAGAAGGACAAAATTATGAAATTTGCTGCAACTTGGATGAACTTAGAGTCTATAATAGTGATCTTTCACAGAAACAAAGAACTGAGTATCACATGTTCTCACTCATAAGCAGACCTTGAACAATTGTCATAATCCTATAAGAAAAGGTTTGGCAGTAGTGGGAAACTGCGGTGGGGGAAGTCACGTCATCAACAAGGGTACCTGCATAGTGAATATCTGCATACCTAACCCTGAATTGTGACCCACATCTTTAAAATTAAAAATTAAAAAGTAAGTCATCTGACACTTACAGATAATAGTGTCTAGAACCGTTGAAAAATCACACAACTTGTTCAGTCCAGTGAATAATTAAAACTCTGAACTCTGATGTAATAGAAAGCATCTCCCCTTCTTCTTCTCTGTCCTGACTCAGACTTGGAAGCCAGCGGAGGTTGCTACTCGGTCTTGGCCTGAATTTCCCTGGCCTCCTTTGCTCCTAGAGGAGCGCTGTGACTGAGTTCTAGCCAATGGAATACAGAGAGAAGTGATGGTCATCACTTTCCTGTCTGAGCCACAAAATCTCCCATACAATCCTCCACGGTCTCTTTCTCCACACACAGGACTGAAGCAAAGATTCTGAGGCCCTAGGAGAAGGGAAAACCATGCAAAAGAGACTGGATCCCTGAGTCACCCCAGGGAACGCTCTCTGAGGAAAATGATCGAGAAATATATCTCTATTTTATTATACTACTTAGAGTTTAGGGTATGCCTAATTTAAAGCTAGTATTGCACTAAATAATATGTTTTGTCTATGCCATTTTGTTGCCAGGAATGACCATCCTATTACATGTGACTGTCTAAATGCTTAAAAGTTTAGCTCAAACGCAGCTTCTCTAGCTACCCAGTCAACATTATGTTTCCCTCTTCTAACATAAAATACACTCTTTTCTTATCTTTTAACAGTACTAATCATATAATATTTAATGACATTTGTGTTCATGCTTCGTCTCTACAGTGGACTATGCTTCCAGAGGCAACAGTCATATTTCTTTCACCCTTGTATGTCCCGTAGTCTTGGGCAGAGTGCCTTGATCACAGACACTATGCACATATTGAATCACACCGGTGGTCTGTGTTACATGCCATTCATCTACCCTAAATCTCCCCTGCAAGACAGGGCCACCAGGCTGGTCCTCTGGGGCAGAGCTGAAGCCTGATTTTCCACTTCTTGAATATGGTCTCTGCCCTGATGCCATAACCTTTTCTCTGCCCCGTTCTGAGAAAAGCATACAGGGAGCTTTCTTTCCTAAAACTCCCCCTGAAAGCTAAGTTTTGTCCATATAGAAGCTCACACTTCTTGCTGACATTTGGCTTAGAAAAATTATCTATAAAATAAGATGTCTTACAGAAACTCAGCAGGCTCCCCACACCTCCCACCCAGCCTGACAAGAATGAATCGCAGCATCCACCCCTAGTGATGCAGTGCTTCCACCTGTCTCTGTTCACCCAGAGCACTACCTCCTCGTACACAGAGTCAAGTTTTATTCCCTAGTACGTCCGCGGCCAGTTATTTTAACGTGGTTTCTCTGCCTTATCATAAGGAATGAGCCTTTCCCTCCTCTTATTCTGACCTCACTTCTTCTGAAATCTAATGCTTATTTAAAAGGCTTAAGTCATGCCACCTATCTGATAGACACCACTTTAAGCATACAAATTACCTTGTATATATTATCTCATTTGATCGCCATCACAATCATATGAGGAATTATTCTTATGTTCAATCTGTAAGTTTTAAAAATGGAGGCTAAGGGAGGTTAAGAAACACACCATAGGTCACACAGCTGCTGAGTCACAGAGTCGACTGTAAAAAAATAAATAAATAACGTCTCTGCTCACTTCATTTTTCAACTATTCACCTTCATTTCTCTACTCATTTTAGTCAAAATGTCCGTGTCCTACAGCTTAAGCAAGTCCAGCAGTAGTTGAGCTGGGGGCATTGTTTCAACCAAGCGATCTGAGATCAAATAGCCAAAAACAGTGCCCTGGAGAGCTAGAAGCATGGCCAAGGAAGTGCTGCCAAACACAAAATTTCAAGGGACAAGAGAGAATAAAAATGGGAAGATGGGCATCAAAGTTGATGGAACAGAAGAAGGTGTCCCCAGGAGATCCCAGAGGGCAGTGAGCATGAGTGCCCAGTGCTCACCATCTGCGGGAACCGGGATGCTGGAGCAGTTATGCCAGAGCTGATAAACTTGAGAGGTTTTGTTTTGGCTTGGGAAGACAGCACTTTTAAAGTCCTCTCCAGGCCGAGACACAAATTTCCAACTTTCCCTCATAGTCTAAGCTCCTTTGAAGTTTGAGGAAAAGAATACAGATTTGTAGAGAAAAGGAAGCTAAACAATGTGGAGCCAAAATATCTCACGTGCCAGCTTTTGAGAGTGAATAAAAAAACACACACATAAAATCTAAAACTCTCCAGCTCATTTAATGGAATAAGGTTTGGAGCAGAATTTCATAATTCGGGTATCCACTATGTTACTCTTACCTGCCTTTGAAGCACTGGTGGACAAGCTTAAAGTAGACTCTGCGTCTCTTTTCAGTCTCTACTTCCATCACTAGCATTGTAACTTTCACTATGTTTCGCACGCAAACTCCTCAGACAGAGTATCTCCTAGCCTCCGTTGGACACCACCATCTTCATCAGCAGAACTATGGGTCTGACCACCTCCAGGACCACTGCTCAGACCATACATGGAATAACTCAGGATCAGATGCCAGCTCTTCCTGTCTCCTACGACAAGGTATCGGAGTTACGTTGGTTAGACCAAGACCCACTTGTTTGTTTTTGAAGATGATTTATGGACGCAAATTTGTTCTCCTAGGCAAAAATTATTCTATCTATCAAAGTGGGTCCCTAAAGGTCTCTATCCCCACCCCTCACCTTTGTCATGATAATTGAGGAAGGGGAGGAATTGCCTAACTTAACTTCAAAGTAATCAAAGTTTATCATTTGAAAATTTATTCAAATTTTACTCTTAGTGGTTTTGCACAATGAGAATAAAACCAATAAGAATTCACAAACTTCCTTGAGGTTTCCTTAAAGTTGTTTAATTATTATTCTGAGTCTAAGTTTTTCACATAAGTGTTTTTCATAGCTACCCAAGTGAGAAAATCCTTGAAGGCAAGAGCCACATTTATTACGTTTTATCCCTGACGGCATCTAAGATGCCGTGCTCACCAAGGGTGTCAAATAAATGTTGCTGAGTGACTGAGCCTAAGGATCTCTGGGAGTTATTGACTAGTTGACTTTAACTGCTTCATTAGCTACCTGTGTCCACAGGGAGTTGAGCTCAGTTGTTTAGAGTAATGCACAAGAAAGCCTTCTGTTCTACTATGCAGTAAAAGATATGGAAATTAGAGCGATGGGGTCCTCAATGTGAGCCATCAAAAAAATTATTTCCTCTTTTTTGTGAGAAGACAGATATTCCTTCTTTCTTTGCAACCCAGCAAAATACTTGTGAATAGGCCAATAGCATGGGACTGAAATTTTCCAGGCCCTAAACAAATTTTGTTTGAAGTGACCCAACCTTGTTTTTTAAGGTTCTAAAGAAAGGGGGAAAGTCAAGCAAGCAAAGCTTTTCCTTTTCGTGTCAGAGGCTTCCTCCTTTATTTATTATTATTATTTTTTTTTTTGAGTTGGAGTCTCACTCTGTCACCCAGACTGGAGTGCAGTGGCTGCTCCCAGCCACCGCAGCCTCGACCTGCTGGGCTCTGGCGATCCT